>NC_090782.1:4005000-4025000 GCF_040054535.1 Antennarius striatus | reverse complement strand
CCTTTGTATGCTCTCTGCATATGCCTCATGTCGAACCGTATACGCTGACACACACAAAAACCCTTAGTGCCGATCAGTCTGAGAAACAAGAAAGTAAAGGTGCAGTTTATCATCAGAGTTATCATTGTATCCACACATGTGATAAATCACAGCCGACCCCTCCCACCAACATATTCAGATATCACATGTTGCACCGAATGGAGGACAGGGATATTTGTGTCAGTCTCAAAGGCTGCGTTCAGACTGGCCACCAAAATCCGATTTTTAGCGCATCCAGATTGACATCGGTTGTCTCACATTAATTCCAATTTTTGCAAGACGGATCGAAACCACATTCAGGAAGTAGTTTCAAATCACGTTTGGACAGACGCATCTCAGTCTGAACAGCTCCAACCACAACTATCAGTTTTGACTGTCCGTGACGTCGCCGTAAGCCACACACGAGGCAATGTGCGTTACGGAGCGTGGAGGACGCCTCTGCCCCAATGTCGTTGCTATGGCAACCTGTCGGATTGGCCAAAAATGTGGCCCAGTCTGAATAGAGCAAGATCGCATTTGGACACTAGCTAAAAACAGCATGGACGGTCAACCCTAAAAAATCGGACATGAAAGGAAATCTGATTGGAAATCGATTTGCCTGCAGTCTGAACGCAGCCAATATGACCAGTCTTTGAGACATTGGTTATTAGTTCTCATCTTTTCTTGTTTGTTTGGTCTCCTGCTTGACGTATTACACTAAACTAATTGTTTTGTCATGAAAGAACAACTTGATAATATAATATTTCTCAACCGGGCTTTGTGGTCTGGTTTAGTACAATAAACATAAACTGCCAGACAGACTGCCATGATGCTGATCTTAAGGGTGGACATTTACCAAGGAAAAAAACTAGCAATATGGAGTTGGTCCGAATCAACCTCTGGTTCCATGTTTGTTTGTTTGTATGTCTTACTTTACTTTCATAACCATGAGAACAGTGTTTTTGACAGAGAACGCGTGTCATTGAATCGGGATTAGGGTTTAATGTAATTCAAAGAGACTGTTGTGTTTGTGCTGGACTGAGTAACTTCTGTATTCTCTACACCGTAACAGTAACCAGTCAGTCCAACTTTACGTAATAACCTGTCTGCCACCGGTTTGCAACCTTTGAGCTCTTCACACATAATCTGAGGACCCACCAAGTGCCTTCTGGGTAGCAGTAGGTCTTTAACAACCCCATAAGAAAGAAAGAAAGAAAGATAGATAGATAGATAGATAGATAGATAGATAGATAGATAGATAGATAGATAGATAGATAGATAGATAGATAGATAGATAGATAGATAGATAGATAGATAGATAGATAGATAGATAGATAGATAGATAGATAGATAGATACGTTATTAATCCCACAGGAAATTGTATATATCCCGGAGGAAATTGTATAATTGTATTGTACTGTCCCCTAAACTTCAGCAATCACAAAGGTAACTGAGAGGCATTTACTCGGAAACTGCTTCAAACACATAAACATGTTCCCAGCAACTATTGAAGTTAAAAAACATTCACTTATCAGTAGCCTTTCACCTCCAAACATCCATCATCTAAAGAGCCAATAATGACATGATTCTGCAATAAAATAATTTATTATAAATTAAAAATCTCTTTGTCACATTATCTCATATAGTGGTATTTACTTACAACTTTTTGAGTTCCATATTGACAAGTGACACATTAATTGTTTGTCCTTTGATTGATAGTTTATAACTCAATTAATAAATCATCACCCGACACAATCACACTCCAGCTAACATCACATTCATAGAGCATTCCACTGGCTGCGACACTGACTTCATCCACCTCTAGCCAATGTAAGTGGGGATGTGTGTGTGTGTGTGTGTGTGTGTGTGTGTGTGTGTGTGTGTGTGTGTGTGTGTGTGTGTGTGTGTGTGTGTGTGTGTGTGTGTAGGTGTGTGTGGGGGTGTGTGTATGTGACTGAGGTACACACACACACACACACACACACACACACACACACACACATTGACTTTGTTTATTTCCAGGTGAGGCTGTCTAGTTCAAGACAAAAATCTGGTCCTTGTCCCTCCTTGACCTTTACACACGCAGACATGGACACACACACGCACACACACACACACACACACACACACACACACACACACACACACACACACACACACACACACACACACACATGTAGACTAAAAGCCTGTGGCCAGTAATATCAGAGACAGTTGGTGTTTTTTCAGCACTTAGCGGTGCAGTATTCCCTTACCACAACAACATCCAATCACCTGCCAGCTCCTGACCTCTGACATCTACTACAGAGCCGGGGATAGAGGGGGATTGAGTGCATACCAGCTGAGGGTAGGGTGGTCCACAAGCCCCCAAGTTGAAAGGCTTTGGTTGGCCTCCAGGCAGGGAGACCTCAACAAAGCCTGTAACCTCTGCAGATACGGTTGATTATGGCCAGAGTGGCGTCCATCGATACACAATATTAGACGGGTACATGGACAACTATCTTTTCATTAATCTGTGGACAGATGAACCTCCCTGTGGGATTTCCCCTCCCTTGACTCCGTCTCCTCCTCTTGCTCCACTATTCCTCATCTCACCTCACCTCACTTCCTCCCCCATCTGAAACACACCCCTCAGCTTCGCTCATCTACCTCCTGTCTCCTCTTATTGTTATGTGGCACATCTTATTTTCTACCCATCATGGTTCATAAACTCAACAGAACATGTAGAAAATGTTTGCAAATCTTGGGGATAAACAAGGACTGTGTTATACTCACATTTAGCCATTAAGTCATACAAACATTCCGCTTTCCGAAGTTCCATGGTAATAGCAAATAAAGTTGACCCACAGTGTTCCATATTAACTTGGTCATCTTCTATTTATCTGTCCATCCACCAATATTCTATTGTTGTCATTACTTCTAATCCTCTCTCATCATTCAAAACAGAGCTTTATTAAAAGGTAGCAATACATAGGATGGACCCTGTAGTGTAAATAATTAAAATATATTTCACTTTGATTCCTGATATAACCAAGGGCACTCACACACAAGCATACACAGACACACACAGACAGACACACACACACACACACACACACACACACACACACACGTGCGCACACACACACACACACGTGCGCACACACTTTACCAACAGCACTCAGGCCTTGTATTTTATGAGTGGTAAAGATGCGCTTTGGTTGATTGGCGTCTAACTTCATTAGCCACTAAAGAGCAAGGGATAATAGTGAAGTGATGATGGGAAATATGGAGATCTCTCTCTGTCTATCTGTGTATGTGTGTGTGTGTGTGGGGGGGATCAAGCTCAGAGGCTGAAGGGGAAATGATAATTGAATTTTACGCCATACTCATGACTCAGTACTTTTCCTGTGCGTTGGTCCTTCTCAGAACTACTAAGGGAAGTGTAGAGAAAGAGAGAGATGGAGGGACAGAGAGTTCCCTGTACAACATACAGATTCCCAGACCTTTTCACGACCGCTGATCATCTACAAGCCTTAATGCTAATCTCTTTGCCATTTACTGTCATACAGGCTACAGGAAGATTTAAAGTTGTTGGCAGCACCACTGTAAATGTGTGAAAACTAAGTCACTGCTTATTATGTCCATCAATCAGCAAAAGCAGATTTCAGCAAGAACTACATTATAAAATTTAAATAAACCAACAAGTAGAAATAATGGCTGTTGAGTAACAGTCCCATTGTCTTTGAGTTCTGACTTACTTTTATTGTGGTTCTGCCAGGAGACTTCATGCGCTGGTTACATCTTGGGTGGGTGACTACATTATATACAACAAAACGGAAACAAGAACATTTGTGTCCAAGAACACAGATGTCTCTGCTACTGGATAAACTGGAATATGTGCTGATGTAGCCCGACCTTAACTTCTATCATAGGGTAAGGTGAACAAACAAAAGCAGAGAAATGTAAACAATAATGTAAAAAAAGGACCATATGAAGCACATATTTTGGGCCCGTTTGAAGTGTATGTGAAATGTAATTCATTCTGTGCAACAGCAGATAAACCACACCACATGCAGGCTCGGGTGACCCTGTATTCCCCCTTTGGCACACTTATCATAATGGATTCTGCAAAGTCTGTGGATCCAGATTCTGTATTGTTCTGATCTCCTATATAACCACTGTCCTTCTCCCCTGTCAGTCCCAACAACAAAGATTGCATCCATGCACCTGTTTCTTTACAATGAACAAAATATTTATGGCATAGCATCAGTGTGACATCATTCTGCATGAATAGGAGAGGTGATGTACGACACAGGGCAGCATGGTGGTTCTCTCCAGATTCTCAAGCTTCCTCCCACCACCAAAAATATGCAAGCATGTTGAATTGGGCACACCAAATGTCTGTGAGTGTAAGCGTGAAGGGTGGTTCTTCCTTCATGTGGCCCTGTGATGAGCTGGTGTCTCATCTGGGGAGTACCCCACCCCTTGCCAGCTGGGATAGGCGCCATCAGACCCTTGACCCATAAGGAGGATAAGGGGCTGTATACGAGACAATCCTGATCGTCTCGTCTAAAAGACGATGGATAGATGGATGGATGCATAACACCTCAGCATTAGCATCTAGTGTAGCTTGATGTTTAACATATGTTTTGCATGGCACTTTGCAAACATTGAAATAAGATGGAAACAACAATCACTGACCTTCCCTGTTTCGTGGCTGGTCTCTTTCTCTGCCCAGAGGAAACATAGATCTTGACTGTTTTTCCTTTTACTTTGTTTACCTGCTAACATTTACTTGTAAGACACATATTACAGCATCAAAATGTCACAACCCCTCCTGTCGTGCCACCTCTGTCTTTTTCACACATATCGTTTTAGCACTGTTACTCTCTCTGCTATCAGCACAGAGGTGGATGAGCATCCACTGAGCTTTTATAGGGTGCTTTCCCAAACAATGAGTGAAGGTGTAAACAGTCCGGCCTTGAACCAGCCGTAAAAATGGCTATCGAAGGATCTGCATGTGTTTGTGTTTGTCGGGCAGGCAAATGAGGGTACGGGAAGGTTAGACTGTCACCCTGGAGCAGCAGCTGTTTGTCTGGTGACCTCTCCCTCCTCGGCTCCATGTCCCCAGCCCAATGTGTCCGAGGACTAACAGGGGTTAACAGGATATAAATGAAGGATTAAGCACCTGTATGATACATAGCAGCCTGCCCGCTGTGACGTGACAAATGTCATCACCTGGTTAAAGGATGCAGGGGGCAGGAGAACACGGGCTGTAAAAATCAGTATGTGGCAAATGTGGGGTTGATATTCCAGTCAGGATGAGAAGAAGGGGAAGACTAGAGCAGTGGTTCTTAATCAGGGTTCGATCGAACTCTAGGGGTTCTGTGAGTCGGTCTAAGAGGTTCGGCGGAGACGGAAGTCAAGACAAAAGACCCAACAGATGTGTCGGGTGTTTTTGCCGAACATCCACGAATCACTGTGTACGTTTGACACATCGTGTCAATTCGTGATGACACGCCCCCCTTAGCCATCACTGGCTGCAGGTGATCACGCTATATCGGTTAGCCTACCTGTGCTACAAGGGATTTTGCACACTCTCAGTAGTTGATTTATGCCTGCCGTGATGGTACGTCATCTGATTGCTTTCTTAATATTTTAATTCATAGTAACTATGTTAAGCAAAAAAAGAAAGTGGTCGGACGAATATGTGCAACTTGAATTTACATGTACTGTATAACGGAACGTGATGGGAGTCAGCGTTCTGCAGGAATTGCAATGTCAAGTTGAGCAACTCTAGTCTCGCACTGACAAAAATAAAGAAACACTTCCTTAAGCGGCATGGAAAACAAAAGAAAGACTTTGCTGTGAAAATGACATAAGAGTAGCACTTGCCAAGGTGAAGCCACGCATATCTGAACTGGCCTCTCAATAACAACAGGGTAAGTCACACTGATTTGCAGGTATGTCATTTCATGTGACTTCATGCACTGTCTTGGTTTTGTTCTTTAAAAAAGGTGACATTAATGCAAAATTCATTAAATACACCAGTAAAACATATACTTATGTCTTAAATTTGAAAATAGAATTTTTTTTACTAAACAAAGGTTCGGTGAGTGAGTAAATGAAACCGGCAGGGTTCGGTACCTCCAACAAGGTTAAGAACCACTGGACTAGAGTGTGGTCAGATGAGTCTTTGCCCAAAAAACACCCGAAAAGTAATAAAGTCTGAATTACAGTAGCGGTAGTAGTAGTAGAATACAAATATCAAACGGGTGGTATGTAGTTCCCGACTATAAAGCAATGCTGCTGGCGTGATAGAATATTAATGTAGATGTTATATTTCTCAGTCAGGTGAACCTGAAATGAAACCTTGTCAATAATTTTTTTGCAGCAACAAAAATAAAAAACATAGCCCTTCTGAAAATTGTGATGTAATAATCATCCTTGGGTGTTGTGTATTATGCAAACATGTACACACAGAGTAGCATACTGTGATATAAATATTTGTTATAGGTGCGTTAGCATGCATGGGCATTGAACTGCATGTCTATGAACTGGTATGTACGCTTGTCTCTCTGCTTGTTCTAACAACTGCCAAGCCAGAACAAGCCAAGTGAACTGCAGAAAGAATTATTTATGGTTTTGTTATTGGTATGTTACTGCTGAGTTGCTCAATATTAAGAGCCGATCCTTCCCTTCATGACTGCTTGTTCGAGAAAGCAACAGGGAGAGTTTTTTCCTTTACAGTCTCAGTCAAACATAAAAAGCAAATCACAGAAAACTCATCAGGACCATCTCTGTTATGAAACAACAAGAAGTCAGACTAGGAATGGGGGCCACTATAGTGACTGGTATGGAAAAAAGCAGCTATACAAGCAATGCAACCGACAACTTTGTGATTTCTGGAGCATGCATTTAAATAAGAACTTAAGACTTCCTTCAGATTGCTCCAAGCAAGTAAGTAACAGAACACACAGTTCAAGTCAAGGAACACTGTCAGCAGATTTTGGACTCAAACCAGTATAGTAACAATGCATACCTGAGCTTAACTCTATGTGTGTGTGTGTGCATGTGTGCACCAGAACATATTGTGCGTTCATTTTACAGAGGAACAGAAGAACAGCTGTCGCTGACAGCAAGGGGCATACGCACGAAGGCGACATTGAATTTGACCTTTTACATGCGGTGTTTCACTCCCAGCCTTTATATCTTATGGTCTTATTCACTCTTTAATGTCACCCCTCTCTTCCTGTGCACTGTTGCAACAGAGGAGAGGAGACGCCTCTGTAAATGTTTATTGTATAAAAGTTTGTTAAAGATGTGATTGAAGAGTGATAAATACAAAACATCTGGACACAGACCCAACATCTGCTGCCTTGAGGGACTTGGATGGAGTGAGAAAGACCACAGGAGAAACAGAAAAAGAAAAACGAAGCCAAAAGCAGGGGTTTGTGGGAAGAAAGAACTAAAGCTTGCAACAACCAACTAATCCTTATCTATAACCAGACAAAATGTGCTCATCTGAAATGACTACAAAAAGTCTTCCCTTCCACACTCCATCTATGCTTTCCTCTCATTTTCAGCAGAAGAGTTTGGGAGTCCTGCACCCACAACAAGGTTGGGCCATGTAGAGGAGGAAAAACAAAGCCAATGAGGAGCAGATGTTCCAAAGCCCACATATACACTTAGAAAACACTGACAGAAACGCACACAATTGGACTGTTCCTGCCCGAGAACTGAGACCATGACCACACCCCTTCCACAGATAAGAAAAAAAGAAAAGTTATGGAACACACTGGACACTGCAAAGCATCTTCACCCCCAAAAACAAAACTTTGGAGAAATCATTCTTTTCCTTTTCACGTTTTGAAGTCTTCCTGAAAATCCCAGACTTACATGAGTGTGTGTGTGTGTGTGTGTGTGTGTGTGTGTGTGTGTGTGTGTGTGTGTGTGTGTGTGTGTGTGTGTGTGTGTGTGTGTGTGTGTGTGTGTGTGTGCGTGTGCGTGTGTGTGCGTGTATTTGTTTCTGATCCATAATCATCAGAGGAAACAGCTGCATGGACCTGTGTTGCTTGAAAGGGGATAGCGTTTGCAGATAACCTCTAACTTGTCAGACAGGAAGCTTGGAAAGAACCTCAGGAAGTCGCTCTCAGGACCAACATACAAAACATAGCTTGCATGTGCAAAAGAAGGGAAAATAAACACAGCTTTCAGGTGCACTAGTACAATGACTTGAGTGTTTGCAGTTAGTGGCTTCCCCAACTTCGAGCAAAACTGCACAGAGTGCAGAGAAAACAGTCCAACCAACAAGTTTGTGCTTTGGCATAAAAAAACAATAGCATAATAACAACACGGTGTGTTTTTAAAATGTGCTAATGTAGAGCCTGAGCAGCACTGACAAACAAGGTCATCAATCAGTCAGAAGCCTATCACCATGTGTGCTATGTATGTTCACACACTCTTAAGCAATTCACTATAAAAACCGAACCTCAGGCTAGAGGAAAAGAAACTGGTGCCGTGCCTCATTTTCAGTGCTTCTGCACGGAAAGGAAACTGCCTGAGTAATTTCATTGTACATACTTCCTGCTGCTCTTGAAAGACAGTACCCATGCTTCAGTGAGGCCTGTCTTTGTGTCCGTGATTTCTTTACGTCAGTCATTTGCAACATATATCTGACACATGGTCGTAATGGAAACATGGCAGTGTGTCAACTGATGGACGCACAAAAATGGCATACAGCTGTGAAATGCCAGTGTGATGGTCAGTAGCACAAACATGTTGGCCTACTGGATAGCAGTGAATTCCTCAAACGTTTTATTGTCTTCACATGCAACATCTAAATATCACTGTAAACATATAGTCCATAAACTGTCTGCAACACAGAACAGACTCAGCAGCAGAAACAGCAGGTTTGTGAGGCAGTTAGAGATGTTAGAGCTTTTTTTTAGTTTTATATTTCACATCATGGTGGAAAAAGAGGGGATGGTGCTGGGGGCTACACTGGTTTCACTTCTCTGCTGTGCAAAAACCACATATACAAGTAAAAGAACCACGTGCACACAAATGCATCACACACACATGCACACACACATACTGCTGAAGTCCGACAGACGTCAAAAGAAAACAATAGAATCCCGCTCCCCTATAACGTCACGCGCCCACTGCTAACCGGCATGCTGCCCAGACAGAGATACAAAGCAGAACGTTTGTGATAAGCTGAATAAAAGTGTGTGAGTGTCCTACATCTACTGAAAGTGACGTCTGTCTGCTCTCCCTCTCAATTCCTCCAGTCCAAATTCATGAGCAGAAGAGTCCAACAAGCAGGACATGAACATAAAGACATAAAGATGAAGGTAAATACATCCTTTGGCCCAATAATAATAAAAACAGAGTCATTCAGTTCCAACATAATCCTTTCCAGACCCAGGGGAATAACACACAGCTGTGTTATCATAGGTGTCACAACCCGGTCTGTCAAAGACTCACACTCTGACACACACCTTCACAATGGCTAATTAGTGCCAGTTAGCCCAGTCATTTATTGCAATTACACCAAAACTACTTCCTCTACTGCCTGTTTTAATACACATCACTCCACCTATGTCATTTAGATATGTGGGCTTGACAGGCTCGACAAAATTAAGCTATTAAAGTAAATTTATCAATCAGGGACTTTTCATTTTAAGGTACAGGCTTTGATTTGTTCACAAATAAGAGCTGAAAAGTGCTGGAAAATATCAATATAGATCAATATAGATGAGGCTACTCCTCCTAGTCACCTAAATTGTCAGATCTCTCGCGTCTCAGGCAGAGGTGGAGGAGTTGCATCTATTTTTAATTCCTCACTAGAATTGAGCCCTAAACTGAAAATGATCTTCAATTCATTTGAAAGTCTTAGTCTGACCTTATCAAACCCAATCCAGAAACTACTTCAGCCTCTATTATTTGTCTTCATTTATCGTCTTTCTGGTCCATACAGTGACTTTATATCTGAATTTGCCAATTTCTTAACTAGTTTAATTCTTAAAACTGATAAGGTCATTATTGTTGGTGATTTCAATATTTACGTGGATGACATAATGATAGCCTCAGTAGGGCATTTATGTCATAACTAGACTCCATAGGCTTTAGTCAGTGTGTACATGAATCTACTCACCAGTTCAAGCATACTCTGGACTTAGTCCTGATTTATGGGATTGAAATTGAAGATTACAGAAGTCATCTTTCCACATAATCCTATCCTATCTGACCACTGCCTGATAACTTTCAACATTCGGCTGTTGTGTAATTCCCTTCCTGCAAAAAAAGTTTATACTAGAAATTTATCAGATCATATTATTTCTAAATTCAGGGAAGAAATCCCAAGTATGCTTAATCTAATCCCACTACTGAACTACACAGCGGGTCATTTTCCGAACTCAGTTAATGTTAGTCCATCTCAAATTGATGAGTTTGTTGATGTTACTTCAGACTCTCTGCGAAAAACCTTAGATTTAATTGCTCCACTAAAAAATAAGACTATAAAACAGGGGACGCGAGCTCCCTGGTTTAAATCTCATACCCACCAATTAAAGCAAGAATCCCGAAAACCTGAGAGGAAATGGCGTTCTACTAAACTAGGAGAACACCGCTCTGCGTGGCAAGATGGTTTACATACATATAGGAAGGCACTTCGTTCCCCTAGAGCAGCCTATTATTCATCATTAATCGAGGACAATAGAAACAATCACAGATTCTTGTTCAGTACTGTATCCAGACTGACAAAGAACCACAGTGCATTTGAGCCTAGTATTCCATCAAGTCCCCACAGCAATGATTTTATGAATTTCTTTAATAATAAGATCATGCTCATCAGATACAAAATTAATGGCATCCTCTCCTTAAACTCTGGTCCTTCTTTAAGTCCCTTAGATCTGGAAAACACACAGCTGACTCCTGAACCCTTTGGTTCTATGGATGTCTTTTCTCCAATACAGATCAGTCAGCTGATTAAAATAATCGCCTCAGCTAAACCATCCTCCTGTCTGTTAGATCCAATTCCAACAAAACTCATCAAAGAAGCCCTACCTTTACTTAGCAACCACAACCTTAATATAATTAACCTGTCATTATCAACTGGATATGTACCACGGTCCTTTAAAGTAGCTGTAATCAAGCCACTTCTCAAAAAACCTAACCTGGACCCTAGTGTTCTAAATAATTATCGACCCATCTCAAATCTCCCGTTTTTATCTAAAATCTTGGAGAAAATAGTCGCTAATCAGCTATGTGATTTCCTTAAATCCAACAGTTTATTCGAGAATTTCCAGTCAGGTTGTAGGGAACATCATAGTACGGAAACAGCACTTGTCAAGGTTAGCAATAACCTTCTAACTGTTTCAGACAGAGGACTTGTTTCTATACTGGTTCTCTTGGACCGTAGTGCGGCGTTTGATACAATTGACCACAATATTCTTCTGGCACGACTGGACAAAACAAATGGTATTAAGGGATCAGCATTGAGGTGGTTTAAGTCCTATTTAACTGACCGTTCCCAGCTTGTTAACTTTAGTAACGGCTCCTCTTAGTCACCTAGAGTTAGCTATGGAGTTCCTCAAGGCTCGGTTCTTGGTCGAATACTGTTTATCTTATACATGCTTCCTCTGGGTAATCTGATAAGGAAACACTCCATCATCTTCCAATGTTATGCTGATGATACGCAATTATATCTCTGGATTAAACCTGATGAAGTCAATCAGCTGTGCAAATTACAGGCGTGTATCAAAGAGATTAAAGATTGGATGACCAATAACTTTTTGCATCTCAATTCTGATAAAACTGAGGTCATTGTGCTCGGCCCGAAAACTGTCAGGGATGTAGTGCCAAGTGATGTAATAGCCTTGGATGGCATCATGTTTGAGCCCAAAACTGCGAAGAACCTTGGTGTCATCTTTGATCAGGATCTCTCGTTTAACACACACATTAAGCAGGTTTCTAGAATGGCCTTTTTCCATCTCCGAAACATTGCTAAAATCAGGCATATTTTAAAATGGAATGATGCAGAGAAATTAATCCATGCTTTCATCACTTCCAGACTAGATTACTGTAACGCACTTTTCTCAGGCTGCCCCAAAAAGTCGCTGAAGACTCTTCAACTAATTCAGAATGCTGCTGCCCGTGTTCTGACCAGGACCAGTGCCAGAGACCATATTTCTCCTGTGTTGGCTTCTCTGCACTGGCTTCCTGTGAAAGCTAGGATAGATTTTAAAATACTCCTCCTCACTTACAAAGCCCTTCATGGCCAGGCACCGACCTATCTTAAGGAACTTTTAGTTCCATATAATCCATCTAGAGCAGCGGTCCCCAACCTTTTTTGAGCCACGGACCGGTTTCATCTAAGACAATATTTTCACGGACCGGTCTTCATTTGCTCAATAATCATTAATGACACCAGGACAGTTGTAGTCTAATAATAAATCGTGCGCAGTGGTTTTATGTAAAATGTAGACATCAACAGACAATACACAAACTTTTTTTTATAAATTGATAATCAACATCTCTATTTTGTCTCTGTAAACGAAATAATTATAAGAAATAGTTACATTAAAAATTCGATTCAAGTGACTGCACTGATGAGGTTTATTTTGAAATTTCACGACTTACAATTCAACACAGGAGAAATATTGATCATTTCCAAAAGAAAGGTGAACAAGTCAATCAAATAATAGCAATTACAATAATGAGAATTAGAGGATCGGGACCGCTGATCTAGGGGTAACGGGAGACAATGACACCTGAAGTGTGTACCATATGTCTGGTCTACTCCGCAGTTAGTTTGGTTTTCCCCGTCACAGCAGAAAATCGCTTCACAAAGACAGGAGGTTGGAAATTGAAGCAGGGTTTTCGATACTTTTTGGGCGATCTCAGGATAATCTGCCTTGACTTTAATCCAGAACATTGGTGCGTTTATGGGCGCTTCATTGTGTGTGTGTTGATAACCTGTCACGTGACCGAGACCTGTCAAGCGGGACAGATGCATGAATTTGTCAGTGCGTCATTCCACACAGACGTCACTTTTCAAATTTAACGTCTTTCAGACTCCGAAATAAATAAAACGGAAGTAATGTAAATAAGTTCTTCTTTCTGAGCGGCCCGGTACCAAATGACCCATGGAACGGTACCGGACCACGGCCCGGGGTTTGGGGACCAATGATCTAGAGCATTACGCTCTCAACATACCGGCCTACTGGTGGTTCCTAGAATTCACAAAAGTAGGATGGGGGCTAGAGCCTTTTGCTATCAAGCCCCTCTATTGTGGAACCACCTCCCTACCTCAGTTCGGGAGGCAGACACCCTCTCACTATTTAAGACTAGACTTGAAACTTTTCTTTTTCACAAATTTTACAATTAAGGCAACTTAGGCTACTACATTTTTTTCTTATAGACCTACACTGCTGGAGACTCAACATCCAGACTCACTGAGTTCCTCTCTCCTCCTCCTTCTCTCCAACCATCTCTTTTACTCCTTCTCTTTTCCGATCTCACTCTCCAAGTCTCCAATCACACCGTACTAACTCAACTTCTTCCCTGGAGTCTCTGTGCTCTATGTCCTCACAGGTTTTTCTGAGGTTCACCCCTCACCCACCCATCCGCTATGGACCTGCTCTTCTCATCCCACCAGTATCACCCCTTACCTAATCATTGGCTGGGGTCCGGTTTCCTTTTTTTTCCCTCCGCGCCACCATACTGATCCACCCGTCCTCCACCCATCCGCTGTGGACCATCTGCTGTGGACCTGCACCTCCCATCCACCAGTATCACCCCTCACCTAACCATCGGCTGGGGTCTTGCTGCCTGTCTTCCTTGGTGTCATCTTACTTTTCCACCCCTCATCCGCCCAGCCGCCGTGGACCTTCCTCTGTTGACCTGCACCTCCGAGCCCACCAGTATCACCCCCATCTCTCCATGAGCTGTGCACCTTATCCTCAAAGCCCACCAGTACTACCCCTCATCTATCCATAGGCAGGGGTCCTGCTTCCTTTCTTCCTCCGTGCCGCCATACAGTCACCCACACAGCTGTAATTATGCCTTGACTTTAGCAATGGGAAACATAACTTAAACCATATTGACACTGTCTCTATCCGGCCTATCTGCCACTATCTCTCTGGCCCCGTCCACACGATAACGGATTTTTTTAAAAACGGAACTTCTTAAAAACGCATCAAAAAGATTCCCTTCCACACGATAGCGTTTTTAAAAAAATCTCCGTCCACACGTAAACGCAGCAGTGCGTTTTCGAAGACTGCTATAAGCATGCCAAACCATGTGGTGGCAGTATTGAGTCAAATTTTATCCAATAGGAATCCTCCGTGTTTTGTTGTCACAACACACGGGCCCATAAATTTGACGTCACCGCGGTTTTCGTCGCAGGCAAGACGTCAGCGTTTTTAAAAAGTCGCGGATACACCGTCCACACGACAACGCAGACCTAGCGTTTTTTTAAAAATCCACCTCGGCCAGCATTTTTAAAAAGTTGCGTTTTCGTTCAGGATATCTGCGTTGTCGTGTGGATGGAAGGTGTAAACGCAACAAAAAAGTTGCGTTTTTAAAATATCTGTTATCGTGTGGACGGGGCCTCTGTCTCTCTTTCTCTTTCCATGTTCTTATCTTCCTTTGATGTCTTTTCCACCCAACCGGTCACTTTACATGTCCTGTATAACGGAACGTGATGGGAGTCAGCATTCTGCAGGATTTGCAATGTCAAGTTGAGCAACTCTAGTCTCGCACTGGCAAAAATAAAGGAATACTTCCTTAAGCTGCGTAGAAAACAACAGAAACAGACTTTGCTGTGAAAATGACATAAGAGCAACACTTGCCAAGGTGAAGCCACACATATCTGAACTGGTCTCTCAATAACAACAGCAGAACTCACACTGATTTGCAGGTAGATCATTTCATGTGAGTTCATGCACTGTATTGGTTTTGTTCTTTGAAAAAGGTGACATTAATGGACAATTCATTAAATACACCAGTAAAACATATACTTATGTCTTAAATTTGAAAAAAAGTTGTTTTTTTACTAAAGAAGGGTTCGGTGAGTGAGCATATGAAACTGGCAGGGTTCAGTACCTCCATCAAGGTTAAGAACCACTGTACTAGACAGTCTCTGACTCACGAATATAATCTTCAGAGAAACCCAAACAACACAAAATCAAGACTGACAGTTATTCAACAATAGTTTATTTCTAGTTATTTATATAATTTATTTAACAGTTATTTATTTTATTTATTTTGATAGTTTTTACTTATTTAAGAGATTTATTTTAGGGCTGTCACTTAAACGCATTAATTAGATTAATTAATTACGCGGAAAGTTTATTTATAAAAAGAACAAAGACGGGACTATCAACAAAAACGCAGTGATTATATGTTGCCAATATGCACTGTAGACGCTATTGTCAGTCTGCCCCAGAGCAGCTGTGGCTACACACGTAGCTTACCATCACCAAGTATGAATGAGGAGTGAATGAATAATGGATCCGATGTAAACCATCTTTGAGTGTCCAGAAAAGCGCTATATAAATGTAATCCATTATTATTATTATTGTTATTATTATTATTTGTACCTTTTGTAAGAGAATTTTCATATCACCGAAGCAGCTCCAGCCTAACGTATCATTTAAATGTAAAACATGTCAAGGACACAGAGTTGAACGTTAGCTTACCCTTTTAAAGGGAAAGCCTGTTGGCATCTTACTATTTATTTGCCTTATTTAGAGGCATGTTACACTATACATTTTGAATTGCTGTATTGAGTCAGCTTTAGTATTCATTTTGATTGAGAGTATGCTTATGTGCCTATTTGAGACTCAGCCTTATTTTATTTCTGAATTTTATTTTATTTTACTGTATTCGTATTGCATTTTTGAGAAATACACCTGGCCAAATTGGTTTGCTGATGTACTTGGCCTTTTTTCTTTTCAATTTAATTTATAAAGCACGCTTAACCAATAAAAATGTGGATTTCAAATCTTCTCTTCTTGGTGCATTCTATTGATTAGTCATGCACTACAATTTTGTAATGTCCTAGAATTTCAAATTCTTAATTTGGGGGCCTTTAGCAGGTATGAGATTAAAATGTGATTAATTAGATTAATTAATTACAAATCCTGTAATTAATTTTTTTAATCACCTGACAGCACTATTTTTTATTTTTTTTTGCAGGGGCAGTATGCAGTCACCTTTAAATCTGTTGTCCTTGGGCAGGCGAATAAAAACAAGCACAGAATGGCAAAATACACAAAAGAAGAAAATAAAGGAATTCATCAAGTAAATAAACGCTAGCCACTGCAGTGCAGCTGGAAAGAAAGGAAAATTTTGTCTTGCTAAAAGTAAAAGTTCCGCATCTCCCGACCAGCATGTCTGAGTTTCACTGTTCCAGGTCTTTGAGTAAAGATAAGATAAACAGCTGTGCCATCTAACTCTGAGCAGTCATGATAATAAGGGTACATCCCAAAATGTCAAACCACTGCTGTGACTGTTTACATTTGGAAAATATCAACAGTCACAGGATGGATGGGGTTGAACCCTTATCCATCCATCCATCCATCCATCCATCCTCTTGATAAGACAATCGTAATCATCTCCACCCCAGCCGTGGGTCACGTGTCTGCTTAAGCCTATCCCAGCTTGCTATGGGTGAGACATGGGGTACACTCTGGACGCATTGCCAGCGTGTCGTGGTGCCACACATAGACAAACAACCGCTCACACACACACTCACACCTACTGACTATTTGGAGTGATCAATTCGACCTAAACTGCATATACTGTAGTTGGTTGGAGGTGGGAGGAAGCTAGAGAACTTGGAGAGAACCCATGCAGAGATGAGAAGAACATGCAAACTCCACCATCAGAACCAATAAGTGAGAACTTTATTTTCAAGGAATTACAAACAGTAGCTTTCCTTCAAATTACTTGTGTTGCACATGGCTAGTGCGGAATAGGTAAGCTATTATAAACATGGTTGTTGACCTGAATTCATAGACAAACCAAAAGTGAGAAACAGAATCTTTTGGACATTAATTTTTAAACCAATCTGCTGAAATACATGACAGAACCTGAGAGAAAGGTAGGGAAAGCAAGAAAAAGCTGTACTGAACCACAGAGACATGACAAGCATCATCAGATAGTAGGTCAGCCATTCTGTCCTCAGGTAACCTTGGTGCGATGGGGCTGCAGAAAAAATCTCTGGATAACTTTCCACGGTCTGACAACAACATATCTTTCTTAAGTCTTGAGTGAAAACAGCTTTCTAGCTTTCGATGCATGCTATCTCATGAGGAGTTTCTGTCTCAAACATTGCTAGTATTATCAATACTAGTATAATTGATACCATATATTGATACCAGCTTTAGTATTAATATTTGCTTGGGTTTAAGCAGTAGTTGTGCGGCTGTGAGATACACTTACTTTAAGATTTCATCAAATTTCATCACAGCTAAAGTCATCCTTAATGAAGTGTTATTGACCTAAAGAAAACTTTATGGGGGTTAAATTAAGTAAAGATTACTTAACAGGAATGATTGGTTTTTATGCAGAATTCAAAGGTACTAACAATTTTCTAAAGAAAAGCAGGGCTGGCCAAAAAACAACTTTTTTTTTTTTTTAATGGCATTTGACCAGAGTTTCTACAGCTGTTTTTAGCTTCTTTGACAAAAGGTAGTGATCAAAAAGTCACTCAAAGACACTTGCAAATTTAGATATTTCAGGGTGTATCAAGTCTAAAACCTGGGATCCTGAAGGAAGTCCGGTCTCATTACAATCTCATCCTTCAGACCAGAAGTGTCTTAAAAATCACAACAACCCTCTCTGAAGTATAGAAGAGAACACAAACTTCCCTGGGAGGTTATTCATCAGGAATACATACCTAATTCAAACATACAAATATATCTGGTCCCTCTGGACAGACCACCTGACCTTCGACGCCATGGTAATGGCCTTCTTGACAGAGCCAAAACACATAGTTTGAGCTGTCCCATGAGCCAGTCTGTGTTTTGTCAAATATGCACACACACACACACACACACACACACACACACACACACACACACACACACACACGCACACACACAGGGTTATACAAACACACACATATCTGCACGCAAATGTGCACACACACAGTATCAGTATGTGATAAGAGTCGCAGCTGAGGCCTCAACCTTCTGAGATAGAGCCAGGACATTAAGTGCAGAAAGGTTTCCAACTCACTCAGTCACTCAGTGGTGTATCTTTGAATGTGAAACATGAACAGCATGTGCGTTTAGGTGCATGCACTACATTCAGTATTGTCTGAGACTTTGTTCTCCTCTCTGACAAACCAGTCTGACCGCACACACATCCACACACAATGGAAACACACATGTACAGTGTGCTGAACTAAAGAGGTGATTTTGCAAAGTTTTCTCATGGCCAAAGTGCCCAGACCGACACTGTATAAATACAGATTAATGATTGGTTGAGAGGCCGGAAGTGCATTCCATAGATCCAGCTCCTGATTGCGGCACCTTAAACTCATAATACGTGCATACATAGTGCTGTGAGATTGTTATCTTTGCTTTGTAAGAAATTACCACTTACAAAATGAAGCACTCCTACCATATATCTACTGCTATAGCTTCAGTATTTGTAGCAGGTCACCAACGCCCACGCACAGCAAAGCACAAAGGATGTTAAATTCCAAGAATATTAACATAAAACACTGGTAGAGAAATCACACACTGTATGCCAACACTGATCACCTAAATCCTGCATTTGCAGCAGCACATTTCAAGAAGGGCTTCAAGTACAGGTAAAGGTTCAGGTACAGGTGGAGACAAATTAAATAAATTAAATGGTGAAAAATGCAATAGAGTTGCAGTACCTCTACCTACACACGTGTCACATCATGTTGTAAAACCTAAAAATGAAATGTATGAGACAGACCAGATGAGCTGGATGCCTCAAAGAGTTTCTGGCTTCCATCAACACTCAGACTTGCAGCAGGACTACATGTTACAACAACTTGGCTGCTGCTGCATACCAGTGATAGTTCCTAGTAGTTCTCAACCTGACTTCAACTTTGTCTATGTGCACAATATGTTTGTGCTGGATTGCACATAAATCCTTAGATAGGCATATTTCCTGGCACCACCTGTATATCGCTTGTAAGTAGTTTCATATTTCACGCAAGATGTTCAGTAACTCAGCCACATCATGAGTAATGATGAACTGAGCATGGTCAAGAATGAATACTTGGAATCGAAGTGTAACAGGAAAAATTATTTTTTGTCATGTCGATCTTACACCTAAAAGTGTTCCGTTGTCAAGATGAAAGCACATTCACATGCTTTACTCAAGTATAATCTTCTACCACTACTATTACTGCTACCACTACTACTACTATTGCTGTTACTAATACTCCTTCCAGTCCCACTCATTCCTGTCTTATAAATGATTGTTACCATATTGACTTCTTTCCGTTAGATTGTGCTTTCTCCTCCCACATTCCTTGTGGCTCATGAATAGATTTGTTGCTGGGATTGTGGTTGACATCCATTGATTTTAGAAGTCTCATTAACAATAATAATCTCTGCTGTGCCTTGAGAACTTTGTTTTTTTGTGATTTTTTTCAGTATACAGATGAAATATATTTGAATAGTAGCGTAGAAGTAATACTTTACCAAAACCTGTTTAGACATGTCAAAAAACCCATTCAAACAATTGACAAACCATTGCTATTACTGATTTGTGTTAATACCCAATCGTGCAGTGTTCCTGCTGTTAAACAGGGCCACTTGTCCTGACTACTGTTTTCAAGTTCATTTTGCCAGGAGACAAAGAGTCCATTTATACAGAGGGAGGGTGAAAAGAGGTCACCCTTCACTGGGGAAACAGTGAAGGGTGACAGAGAGTTGGTTGGAGAAAGAAGGCAGGAGGTAGACACAACTTTCCAAAACAGAAGATCCTGCAGTATTTTG
>NC_090782.1:3947500-4000000 GCF_040054535.1 Antennarius striatus | reverse complement strand
TATTCCCAAAGAAAACATTTTTAAAAATATGACAAGCAAATGACACAAAAAAACAGGAAAGGAATTATAGAGACTGAATGTTTATTCACAAGAATTTAAGGTGGCTTTAATTGAATTTAACTTTAACAAACCCAGCCATTGACAAAAGAATAAATTGGTTGTTAAAGTCAGTAAAAAAGGTGTTTGTATATATAAAGAAAGCATTTTAATCCTAAAAGAAACGACACTGGATTCGTTGACTTATTTAGCTACTGTATATCAGATTATATCTGACTTTATTGATTGCCATTGACTGGCTTTTCGTATGCGTCAGTACATAAAGACAACATTAGGAACCATAAAAAGCAGACTGCGGTGGTGTTTTATGATCTGGTCCAGCCTCCTTAGGTGCCTCCCTGAGCCAGCCAGTGGCACAGCCTGATTTACTTGTCACACAAGGGGGACATATTTAGATGTGGTGTGCTGGAGATGGTAGGCAGTAAAGCTGCCAGGGCAGAAGATGACCCAGACAGTGGGAATGTGGAAGACTAGGGGGCAACATGCAAGACACACCAGTTAACCTCCTGCCATTAAACCAGCTGTGATTTCTGAGCTAAGGCCAGGGGACAATGGACTGCACTACACTAATTACACACTGTGACACGGATAATAGGAAAAGTACTTGTTCTTTATGAGTACGAACAGGCAACTGTAGATGCATCTTTAAAAAAATTGTAGTTGTAGCAGAAATTAAAGGTCTTATATATGGCTTTTATTTTTTTGTGGTCTCTGCAGTAGTTAAGGCTAAAAGGTTTCAATAAATCTGTCTCCTGCAATGACTACAGTAAAGACTGGTAAGCAGGAAAGTACATGAGTCAAAAAGATAGTCCCAGTGCTACACTTCAGGTAAATGACTGACATTTTGAAGCCTATAAGTGAAAATAGCATTGCATCTATTAACCTGTCAAAATTTGCCTTCTTTTTAATGTACAATGCAGTCCTAAACTATGTATATATAGCACGTGTTGTCTGTGTGTGTAATAGAAAACTTCATGAGACCATCCAGCCTCAATATCTCTGAGGCTGAGAAGACGACAGCAAATTCAACACTTTCCACCATGAATGCACACACAAGGAAAAATATATATTTTGTTTTCATTTTATTTTTCCAGGATGTTTGACCCCATAATTTTTTCCACTTGTACCCTGCAGACATTAGAGCTCTGTGCAGCAATGTACTCTGAGAATATAGTCGTACCGTATACTGTATGAAATAAAACACAACAGAAATGTTTGGTGGTGATATAAACTTTACTCGTGTTGTGTTTTTCAGTTACTGCTTGAAGCCATTTTGAAATCGAGATAGCATCATACGATCGTATGGAATTGAACATATTGTAAGTGCATTATTACAAAACAAGTTTCCTTAAGATAGACATTAACGAACTTATTACCTTAATAGAAAACATAATCTAATAGTGTATTTTCACACTTAACCTCCAGAGTTCATCAACTTTTTAAAAAGCCAGATAATTTCAAGAATCTTAAAGATGATTTCATTAAACTGATTCCCAGGTTAGGGTTCAACTGAATATTTCCGTGTACAACAGATTTAAAAAAAAATCCTATACAAACTTTTCGTTTAGTTTGTTAAAGCGTTCCAGGAGACATGGCCGGAGATGTTGTCTTGAACACCGACTGTCCCGCCACTGACAGCAAAGCGGGTAACCAGATATTCAAAAACAAGACGTCATCCCACAATGCAACGCGCTTACGCTCTCCTTACAGCATTACCTCATCCCACAATTCAACGCGAGTTTAAGAATCTTCTGGGTGGTCGTCAAGGCAACGTAATTTATCTGAAGCGCAGGCCCCGCCTCAGGACACGCCCTCCAGCCAATGGGCGAGCGCTTTCATGACATCATGGCTATTTTTACTTTCCGACAGGCGGCGGCAGCAGATAAGGTTTGCCTCCACGCTGTAGCGCTCAGAGTATACACACACACAGCCACCCGGAACACCAGCGGAGGTTCTGGTGCCCGACAGAGACTTACACTCACTCGGCGCTTTTCTTTACGGACCAGATACAAGTCTGGATACTTTGGCTAAAGTCCGGTGAACTATTACAACTCATCACCGAACAATCATCGCTGGCTGATAGAAGTAAGTCCTGATTCCTGTCAAGAAAGTGCACACAAAGTTTGGAAGTTTTTTTTTTGTGGACGTTTGGAAACCATTGTTTTTCCTTGACTGATAAATCCAGGAAGAAGAGAAAGGGGAAGAAAAGTTGTTTTGTATAAGAACAGTATAGTAGTCCACATTCTTGTCGGTTTTTCTTCTATGTATACCAAGATGGAAACTACTTTCTATGACGACTCACTGAACGCTTTCTCCCAGCACGACAACGCCGGCTACGGGTACAGCAACCCCAAAGCTTTGAAACACAACATGACACTGAACCTGTCCGACCCAACCGGCACTCTGAAACCTCACCTGCGCGTTAAAGCCAGCGACATCCTCACCTCTCCCGATGTGGGCTTGCTGAAATTGGCGTCCCCGGAGTTGGAGCGACTCATCATTCAATCCAGTAACGGACTCATCACCACCACACCGACTCCCACCCAGTTCTTGTGCCCCAAGAACGTCACCGACGAACAGGAAGGCTTCGCGGAGGGCTTCGTCCGAGCCTTAGCCGAGCTCCACCACCAGCACATGCCCGGCACCACTGTGAGCGTCACCTCGGCGCCCCAAACCAGCGTCAACACTGCCCTGCCGCCCGTGTCGTCCGTCGCCGGGGCCACCGTTTACAGCAACAACGCCACCATGCGTTCCGACTCGCCGGTTTACGAGGACTTGAACACTTTTAACCCAGCCATCAGCACCGTGTCGGCACCGAATTACACCACCTCCGCTCCGACTATGTCCTTCCCTGCTGCTCCGCCTCAGCTCCCGATCTACGGGCAGGGAACCTCCGCCCAAATCCCGCGGCTCACCGCGCTCAAAGAGGAGCCCCAAACCGTACCCGAAATGCCGGGAGAGACCCCTCCGCTCTCTCCGATCGACATGGAGAGCCAAGAGCGCATCAAGGCCGAGAGAAAACGTATGAGGAACCGCATCGCTGCCTCCAAATGCCGAAAAAGGAAGCTGGAGCGTATCTCCAGGCTGGAGGACAAAGTGAAGAACCTGAAGTCTCAGAACTCGGAGCTGGCGTCCACCGCCAACATGCTGCGGGAGCAGGTGGCCCAGCTGAAGCAGAAAGTGATGAACCACGTTAACAGCGGCTGTCAGCTCATGTTAACGCAGCAGCTCCAGACCTTCTGAGGGGGGTGTCCGCGGCGCAGGAGAGGGAAAAGACTGTGATTGAATGAAACGGACGCTTCCTGTGAAAGTGACTGACCGTGTCTCCCGGAATCGTGACGGGATTCAGGATGGTGTGGAGCGACACTGACGGGACCAGGGGGCCGACATGAAGTTCGTGGGTGCCACGCTGTTGGCCCTTTGGCGCGTCCCAGAGATGGACTCGGGACAGTGACAGTAGCCATAAACCACAGGGGGCATGGCAAACCAGCAGGAAAGTATTCTGTCTCTGTTTCATGCTGTTTTTTGACAGAACTGGACTCGACTGACTTTTTTCTTGATTTACGCCCAGCTCTGCATGGAACTCATCATGCCATCAAAGGAGAAATTCAGTATTAGCGGATTTCAGAACCTGCAATAGAGACTTTTTTCTTGCTGTAGCCATAATGGCCTCAAACTTGGGTGTGTTGGCCAGACGAAATCGGCTGAAAAGGTGTAACAAACGCTGCCTGACTTCTGAGTTACAGTACAATGTACTTTTTTCTTAATTGTAAGAAATTAAGTTAGAAAAGCTTCAAGATTTACTTGTTTTTTTCTAAAGTCGTTTAATGGGGTTTCACTCATTGTTATATGTATATAAGAACAACATGGAGTACTTATGTTTACCATTTGTAATAAGAATACTGTATAATTTTTTTAAATGTTTTTTTTCCTGAGCACTTCAAAATCTAATCAATATTTAAGAAAATAAACCAGATAAAATGAAGCAACATTGCCTCTGTGTTCTTGAAAAAAGTGGGTGTGCCATGTCAGAGCTCAAACAATAAAGCATGTTGCAACATGTTCCAAGAGCTGTGAGTTCCCAGTACCTCAAGGTAAATTCCATTAATGCAGGTATTGATCCAGGCTCAGTGATTGTGTTTCAGCTGACAGGTCAGGTTCACATGCTGACTAATGAAGGCCAGTACTCCAAATAGGAGTTGTAGGTCACATGATCACATCTATAGGTCTTAAAGTCAGGCTTATCGAGTATTATTATAATCCACAACCCTGAGAAGATCGGGACATTTTCTCAGAGTTAGTACCATGGTGAAATATTGTAACTACAACAGTGTTACAGATATACAACAGGCTGACAAAAAAAAAAACTGCTCTAAGAGGAAATCGGAGCACATCTTACATTTTATTGCAAATTTGAGTTATTCAACATTACTTCCCTTCCAGTTGTGAACAGAGACTATGTCAAAATAAACTCAAATTAATTCAACTATTGGGTGTTAAATTACAAACAAATGGATTTTGCCTAGATCATAGCTAACACATTACCAAATATTAATGATATGTAATGGAAACCTATCACTGGTTTTGTTGAGGCATTGATTCTTGGTCGGTTGCATATTTGAACACACTGCATTTTTCGATTAACATTGTCATCATACAGTGTGTTTTCAATTAATAACTGTAATGAGTACCTAAGTCACAAATCCTAATGAAAATGTAAGCAGTCAAACCGGTAGTCAAAACAGCCTCATCACCAGTTGATTTAATATAATTTTACACACCACCACAAGATTTAGAATCTACTTATAAGTTCTCAAAGATTATTAAGTTTGTAAAGCTGGGTACCCCACCCCCCCCCACCCCAGTGGGTCCACTGTGAACCAGACAAGAAACAATACACGTTTGTCTTCAAGCCCTTCTACTGTGGGGCTCCAATATATCTGTAAGACATATATTTGTACACCATAGTCGAAATTATTAAAGATTGAAGATAAAATACACTTTATTCATCCACACAATGGGGAAATTATCTTTTACACTCCACTTTATAGTCAAAGTAGTAGTAGTAATAGCAGTAGTGAAAGTAGTAGTACAGTAGTGAAAGTAGTAGTAGCAGCAGTAGTAGTAATAGTAGTAGCATTAGTAATAACACTCTTCTTTTCTCTCAGCTTTTCCCTTCAGGGATCGCCACAGCCAATCAGTTGCCTCCATCTAACCCTGTCTTCTGCATCCTCATTATCATCCTCATTAGCATTAGTAATAATAATAGTATTAGTAATAGAAGTAGCATTAATAATACTGTAGTAGTAATACTAATAGAGTAGTACTAAACAGGTTAGGCTTTCATACCACTAGGAACAAGGCATTTTGGCTTAATGTCGTCTAAATCAGTGGACGTTACGTTTGGCACACAGACCAACCAGTCCTTCAAGTCCCATAAGCCACCGCGGCGCCATGCTTACAACGGGACAGCAGGGGGAGACACAGACTTCTTTACCTTAGCGACGGGACGCTGTTACAATGAATTTGGTCAATGTCTGATCTTCTTTGTTGCTTTTATTGATGAATAATGTGACAAAGAAACACAACAGGCTATTGACCTTGGAGGCTTAAAAGATGTTTTTGTCGTATTTTAACACACAATAAAGCCATAGTTTGATCCAAACGTGATCCAGAGTTCTACTTAAACCTATTCCAATTTCGGTGTTATTCTTTTTCTTCTCCGTTAATACATTTTCTTAACAATCCAATTCAGCAGTTATTAATGGATTGCTGTATAAATGCCGTTGATTTGCTCATTTTTTTATCTCGATACGTTATAGAAGAATAAAATGACAATGTAATCTGATGTATTTAATTCATAGTAATAAAAGAATGGTGTGGGGTTGCGCCTATTCGTAGTCTGTAGGTTACTGTTTTTCTACGTGTTTAATTATGAAGACAATTAAATCCTCTTTATATCTCTTTCAACCTGTTACGATTACTCAAACTTCGGACGGCATGACATCATTCCGGAAAGTGGAGTCATTCTTTACCATATAAGGAGAGGGACCGCTCGGAAGATCTACGTCATGACGCAGGAGGCGTGTATTACGGGAAGTGAGGTGGCTCTATTCTCTGCATTATTCAGTCCTCACAAGTTGAAGGACAAATCAATGAGAACCAACTGTCGGATTACATCTATTTAATGAAACTATTGTTCTAAACCCCTTTTACTCCATAACAAACACCACAAATGTTGGATATTTATAGATATTATTACGGAAGATTAAGAAGTCTGGCATAAAACAGTGTTATAGATTAAACTATACAACATTATATAAGGTAGTTTGAACTATTGCTCCTTATTTAATTAGTACTGTATTAGAATGATAGTACACCTAGTAACATTAATTTATAAAGTAATTTGATTTGTAATTTTGCTCACAAAGATTCTGAATGCAGTGCTTTCATTTGAAGTGTTTTTAATTTGAATTGTTGTTACATTTACTTCAATAATTTGAAATATAAAAATATTTGAATTTTAATCAACAACTTTGGATGAAAGATAAAGTGACACATAGATCAGGTTCTCTCGGGAGGAACACTATTTGTGGAGTGTCAAGAAAGGCGCCTTTAATAAAATGTATTATTATTATTATTATTATTATTATTATTTCTATCTCATCTGTGTCTCTCCTGACCACACACAAACACACTCACACAGACCTTGAAACAGATATAATTCAAGCACGTTCTGTAATAACCTGAACTTTTGTAACTGCCATGAAGCATCAAACGAAAACTATCAAAGTTTACTTGTCACACCACCTAACCCAGGGCAGGTCAAACAGGACAGATCTCTAAGGTGGAGGGATGCCTGTATTTTGTTGCCAAGATGAGGTGTGTCACTTAAAATTAAGTTGTAAAACACAAACACACCCAGAACCATATGTTCCAACAATGACTTTGTGTTTGAAGTCTCCAGAAAACTTTTGTTTCACAGTTCATGTAAAATGTGCAGTTTGCTTAGAGTTTTGACCAGGGCTTTGAACCAGAATTTTTTGCCAATCGGTTCGTTCTGAACAGAAACGGAATTACAACGTTTCCGGTTTTGCGTTCCACCCATAAACTGACGTTCCCGAACCGGTTAGAACAAAAAAAGTTCCTGAACCGGTTGATAACGTTCCTTGTAAATATAAATATGTAGGTGCCATATTTTGCACACCAAAAGATGCGATTAAAAGCCTTGAAATTTCTCAAAAATCAACGCTGCACCTTTTAACATTAAGCGTCTTATATGTACATGAGTTACAAAATCTGTAAAAATGTTTTTGTGTGATTTTAGTCAGCGATCCGCCAGATCGGCCATTGTCCGCCGACATAGACACTACGTACACCGGCAGCGATGGACCAATTAGAGAGCATGACGCGAGGCTACGTCCGACACACGGAACATGGTGTGTCAAACCAGGGTGCACTCCTCTACTGCTGGCAGCTGAGCTGGGGCCATGCTGATGTGTTTAGGTAGGTCACCACAAAAATGATCGAAACAGTGACAATGTAGTGCAAAGTCACAGTGATAACTATGGAATATTATTGTCTGTGACTTCTGATTATATTTACAGTTCATACAGAACTGATATATCTTAGATATTCACCTTGCTTTGCTTTCATTTCAGAGTCTTAGTAGCAAAACAGGCCAAACTTGATGCTACGTTAGCTGATTGTTCTTCAGCGTTGCATCTGGCTGTCCACTGTTTAAATAACTGGTTAAATAACAGGAGCTCATGTCACAGCTGAGCACGACTGGCACGGGGAACCCAAAAGCACGACAGACAAACGGGCAGGTCAAGAGTCTCAGAGCAGGTTGGTTTAATAACAAAGGCAGAGGTCAGGTTCCAAATAATCAGTTCGATAGGCAGAGGTATCCAAAAATTACAGGCAAAAGGTAAAGTCCAGAATCCAGCAGGGTCAGGCACAAAACAATCAACAAACCAGGCAGACAAATCAGATAAGGAGCAGACAACAGGTTGAGTCGAGAGACAAGGGATTCATGTACGGTCACCAAAGCAAGCAGGATACGAAGGCTGGAGAGTCAGGGCGAACACTAACAATCTGGCAGAGTACTGAGGGCTGAGCTGGCTATATGTAATGTGGAGAAAGATCAGGGAGTGGCTGCAGGTGTGTGGAGAGACAGCAGGTGCAGGGAATGAACTGATTGAGGATGAGACAGGATCTGGAATGATATGACATGTTAGTGGCAGGAAAATAAACAGGAAAATCATAGGACAGAGCCGTGACAGTTCATCACATCTCCAACCTCCACTGCATCCCCAAAAAAATGGAGAGGGCTTGTGGTTTTTTTTAAATTTAAATCATAATCAGCAATATCATGTGATTCCTAAACTATAGAATGGAATATTGTCAAATTATGGCTCGATTGTTTGGATGCCATATTGACTGAAGGATTGATCGTTGGTTTCTTTATCTTCTATAATCTAAACCCACTTTCCAGTGTCAATGGTGTTCTTGCTGTGAAAAGTCCTTGTTGTGAAACGGACATTCTATAAAAGCACTGAATGCAGAAAAGAGAACTCTTTGGATCAGTAGTGAACTCAAATTTAAAACATTAAAAAAATTTAAAGACCAAATTTTAAAACAATAAGAATTAAAAATGATTCATGAATTGTTTAATTAAATGACCAATCTGTCTACAAAACATTTACATTGCCATCAAAAATCCTTCACACTTACACTGTACATTTACATGTATACATGATTATACTGAACATCACCATCAATGTACATCCAATCCTATGTATACTAAGTCTTTGTTTCATTTCTACTAGTTGCATAACTTGTAGGACAATTGACTTGCATGCACATGTTCTATTACTGTTACATGTATTCTTGTCTAAGTACTTTAACCAATGTAACACCTAAAATTCGGAATCAAATTTATTACATGCGAACTTCTTTTTAACTGCCGATGAATTTGATTATATGATCTTTTATTTTTTTTTTGCAGATAATGTCTCGTCCCACACTCCAGTCCAGCTGATGGCGGTACACTAAGGACTTTTTGATCGTGTTTTTCACCTCCAATAGAGACCGGAGAGCAAGCACTCGCGCACTTCTCGTTAGTTGATCTCGCGATATCACAGCAACACGTGATCGTAGCTACGTATCACGTGATGTTGTTTTGCCCGAGCTGCTGCCTGCCATGCGGAATTTACAATGGCAAGAAATGAGGAGAAACAGCAAGGGAGATTGAACAGACTGTGGCTTCAGAAGGAAAGAGACGGTAAGCAGCTAATAGTTTTAATATATTTACGTTATTTAATTTACTATTTGGTCCATTTACAACATTCTGCTAAACGGGGGCCTGGATTTAACTAATGGCTTAGGTCCTGCTGTATACCCACGCAAGTGTTTGAAATGATTTTAATAAAGACGACAAAGTTAATGTGCACAATGTTCCCGTGATGCCTTCATCATCTGCACAACAACTGTCTGAGCTTTCAAAGTCTTCCAATGTCTCTCCGACAGAGGGACGGCTGAGAGATGTCCACGATCGGAGACCCAAACTGGTAATAACAACCTAATAAACTACTGTTATTACCTTATTGCCTTACTTTTATTCAGTCTTGTTTGTTTCCCACTTGTCTCCACAGTCTACCCTTAATTCAGCTTCTTCTGTTAAAAAATGGATCCCCAGCATCAAGAACGAAATAGAGTATTATCTACAGGTAAGTGAATTACTAATGGTGTACTAGATCGTGTCTAATGGCAGTGAATCATCTGCCTTTTCTCAACGATTAATCATGTCTGTCGTTATTTTTCCTCTCTCAGCAGTCCCAGCTGTCTCATTACCCAGAGAGGAAGATAGCTGAGTTCCAGCTGCGCATCGAAGCTTTAGAAAAAGAGTACAAAAAGTACATCACCAAACTACGAGTACTTGATCCGTCCTGCAGACATGAACCATGGACTCCTCGAGCATACTGCAAAAGACGGGCAGACACACAAGACTCTCCAAGCCTCGGTCAGTGGATTAAATGTTAAGACTAATTGTCAATATCTGTGACATAGATTATATAGTTTAAATTTTTCATTGTTTTGTCCCTAATTTAAAAACAATTGTGTTGTTCATCAACAATATTATACAATGTAAATGTGAAACTTGACAACATCATCTGAAATAGCAATGATCGATTATTCCAATTAAGGAGACATTAATGGAAATTAGGAAAGTCAGGGTTCAGCCTCTAAACGGTGTTGTTAAATGTAGAGAAGCAAGCAAGAAGAGCTAAATTTTGAAAGTTTTTCTTTAATAAATAACTCTAACCCATCTTCTGCCTTCAGACCTTCCTCTGAACACACTTCTCTGAATGACACAAATATGCCATGAAGGTATAAGGCACAAAGCAAATTGTTCTTGAGTTCAGCTCTCCATCGTCAACCTCAGGATTTCTGTTTGTTCGCTCCACTTGGTTAGCTCACGAAAAACTCTGGTGTCCCCTCTGAATCTAATACTTTGTTTCAAGGCTGTTTAAGGACCACAATGAAGTTTTTGTATAGATATTTCTTCACTACTGTCCGACACCTCAGGAGGGGGAAACGGGGGACCATCCAAGCTGTATACAGCAAGGATGGGACACTGTTGACCTTGACTGAGGAGGTTGTCGGTCGGTGGAAGGAACACTTTGAGGAACTCTTTAATCCAACTACCCCAACTGACCCGTCCTCTGTTGCAGAGGGCAGAGCTGGAGGATGATGGGGGATCAGAGTCAATCTCTCGGGGCGAAGTCACCGAGGTAGTTAAACAACTTCACGGTGGCAAAGCCCCGGGTATTGATGAGATTCACCCGGAAATGCTGAAGGCTCTGGGTGTTGAGGGGCTGTCATGGATGACACGCCTCTTTAACATTGCGTGGAAGTCTGGGACAGTGCCGAAAGAGTGGCAGACTGGGGTGGTGGTTCCTCTTTTTAAGAAGGGGGACCAGAGGGTGTGTGCCAATTACAGGGGCATCACACTCCTCAGCCTCCCTGGGAAAGTTTATTCCAAGGTGCTGGAAAGGAGGATTGGTACCTCCAAATCTGAGGCCATGGTCCTCAGCAGGAAACCGGTGGACTGCCTTCTCCGAGTGGGGAATGAGGTCCTTCCACAAGTGAAGGAGTTTAAGTATCTTGGGGTCCTGTTCATGAGTGAGGGAACAATGGAGCGTGTGATTGGACGGAGAATTGGGGCAGCAGCAGTCACTTTACTGCACCGTTGTCACAAAGAGGAAACTAAGCCGAAAGGCGAAGCTCTCCATCTACCGTTCAATCTTCGTTCCTACCCTCACCTATGGTCATGAGTGATGGGTCATGACCGAAAGAACGAGATCGCGGATACAAGCGGCTGAAATGGGCTTTCTCAGGCGGATAGATGGTGTCTCCCTTAGAGATAAGGTGAGAAACACTGCTGTTCGCGAGGGGCTCAGAGTAGAGCCCCTGCTCCTTCGCGTGGAAAGGAGTCAGTTGAGGTGGTTTGGGCATCTGGTGTGGATGCCTCCGGGATGCCTCCCTAGGGAGGTGATTCTGGCATGTCCAGCTGGGAGGAGACCTCGGGGCAGACCCAGGACCAGGTGGAGGAATTATATCTCAACACTGGCCTGGGAACGCCTTGGGACCCCCCAGTCAGAGCTGGTGGATGTGGCCGGGGAAAGGGAAGTTTGGGGCTCCCTGTTGAAGCTGCTGCCCCCGCGACCCGACTACGTATAAGCGGTGGAAGATGGATGGATTGATAGTTCTTCACTATGGAGTGAATATCTGTAGATAATCCCCCAAAATAATAAATTTTCACTGCAATGAGGAATTTGCAGTACATCGTCTTTTAATCATATCCAAAAACCACATCGTATTCACGTTAAGTAAAAACTTACTTGAAATTATCCCAGTGACATAAGCAATGAATATGAATACAAACATTTGTCAAAGTAGCATATTGTTTTAATGAATAGATAAGTTATTCATAGTTTTAATGACTAAATGGCCAATGGCTCTAGTCATGTGTCTGCTCAGTCTGAGAGAAGATTGGCCATTCACAATTAGAGAGTAACAAGACTGTGCAGTAGATAAACAGGAAGTATGAAATAAATAGCTGGCTTATTAACAGTTGCAACCAAAAAATAAATTTTTATTTTTAGAAATCAACTTTTATTAACAATAAATTTTTGTAATGACTAAGGTTGATTGGCCGATCCCAAATTGCCCGCAGGAGTGAGTGTGTGTGTGCGTGTTTGCATGTATGTGGCTCTGCGGTGCACTGGCGTCGTGCCCAGAGTGTCCCCCGCCTCACACCCTATGCCAGCTGGGATAGGCTCCAACAAATTCTTGCTTAGACCCCTCTTCCAGGGGATTGAAGCACCAAGACAGGCTTTCAGTGTTTAACACTGAATAAATGTTGCACTTTGGACCCAATGTGATTGTGATTACAGTATTTTCCGCACTATAAGGCGTACCTAAAATCCTTCAATTTTCTCAAAAATTGACATTGCACCTTACAATCCAGTGGCCTTATTCCTGAAAAAAGTTTTGAAATAGGCCATTCATTCATAGTGCATCTTAAAATCAGATGCACCTCATAATCCAGTGCGGCTTTTATATGAAAACGGATTAAAATAGGCCATTCACTGAAGGTGCGTCTTATAGTCCAGTGCTCCTTATAGTGCGGAAAATACTGTACACTGTAGTTAAAGTTAGTATCAGAGTTACTTTAAAGGAGATCAGGTGACTCCTGTCTACAGGCATAAAGATGATGATTTATGTTTTTCCTTCTGATAATGCTGATTCCCCATTCAGTATTCTACCTTCATGGCCTCCTGCTTTTTAATATTTCACTGTAACTTTCACCTGTATATTATATCCATTATTTACCTTACTTTTTCTATTTATCACGTACGTCTCGTGGATTTTCCATCACATCTCCTTTAAAATTGTCCTTCCTGTGTGTATTTGTACACCGGTACTGATTATTTTGGTAAATATAGTGCTACTGCTTCACTCTCATTCACAGTGAAAACCCGCCGGTCTGTTGAGTCACACCTCGGCAGCAGTCACTGTACTGAAAGTGAGAATGACCAGACCTGCAGTTTGTCCCACAAAACCTCAAAGAGACAGGAACCTCTCAGCCAAATGGAGGCCAAGCATCAGCCCGCTGTCCCTGTCCACACCAACCCAATGTGGGAAACCTCAGACTCCACCTGCGCAAACCAGAACCAGAACCAGCCCCTCTCCTTCAATCACACAAAGTTGGCCGTGGCCACTGCTGCGTTCAGAGGACAGTCCGTTCAGCGAGGCCCTTCTCAAATACAGAGCCTAGCCAGGGTGCTGGTGTCTGGCCTGCCAAACCTCGCAAACACCTCAGTCAGACAGACACTGTCAACACAGAGCAGAGATACAGCGAATGATGACGGGTCAGGGACGGGATCTGTTAAGGTTGAATCAATGGAGAAATCACCTGGAGATCCACACATCCTGAGGATGACAGAAGAGCGAACAGCTAATGTCCTTGGACTAGACTGTTACTCTTCCTCTGCTGAGGAGGCTGACACATGATGTTTTTGATTATTAAGTATTATTGTCTGCATTTAATATTGCATATAAATGTTGCATAGAACCTCTTATTGGTATTGCTTTTTTAAATCTTTTTTGGGGGGAGGTGGGAGCTTATGGCATTGTAATTTTGCTCTGCTATGTACCTGTCTGGTAAAGTAAACTCTAGATCTCGTATGGACAACATGAATATATCACAGCATTTTTATGGATCACATTAGTTTTTGGGGTTTTTTTATGTTGTCAAAATTTTTGTGAAATTCTTTTTCTTTATTTGAACTGGAAGGCTGTGATAAAGAAATAGGACACAAAGGTATCTTAAAGTGAAACTCCCTTTGCTGTGTCAGGGAAACTTTTGTTAGTAAGAAAGACATGAGTAATGCTGTCCGGGTCGAGAAGTTCGTTTTAGTTTTCAGGTGTTATTCCATTTGTATAATCAAGACCACAACTATGTCCATTAAGTATCAGAAAGAAGGTCGACTGTGAGAAATAGTAATTAATGACTATACTCGCTGATTTAATGATTCATTTGAACCTCTTTGTCTGGTAATAATAAGTGGAACAGCAACACTTAACACAACCTGGTTAGACCCCAAAACCCCACCCTCCCACCTAACCCCGCTGATCGCTGCTGCTGCTGTCGTTTCTGCAAGGCGAGGACCGCTTTCAGCCTGACGCTTCTGAGAAACACACATCAGCCTGTTGGCTGCAGACAACTTGTGCAGTTCATGCTAAGTTGATGCAGTTACCCCTTGAGTTGACATTGTTTGCAGAATGTAGGGTGGGTTTCATTTTGTCTCTATTAGGTTCTCAGAAAATGAAAGTTGCATTTAAAAAAATGCACACCTATCATGCCATGGTAAAATAACTTCTAGGAGACATAAGAAAATTGATAAGAATTATGATGAAGTACTTAATCAGCCTGTTTTAGTGTGAGATAGTGTTGAAAAACTTTCCACAACAAGCATAGTGTTGTGTTGTATGAAAACATCTATGATGGAGAGATATCCTTTATCAAAAACCACAAAGGCTCACTAAGTGACATTTGTGTTTTATTAAGCAGATGAGAATTGATGTTTTATGGAAACTTTTACAACCGCAATAAGATGGCATAAATTGCTTGTCATCCACAGAAACGAACCCCAAGGCATCAGAAAGACCACAATAAAATATACTTTTCCCTGTGTGGGTAGGAGAGCAACGGCTTTCCTGTAAATTCACCTCTGAGGGTTTGGTTGGGGTTAATTTCTGACTCGTGCCCTTTCTGTCTCTCACTACCAGCTGTTTCAGAAGCAACCAGCAGACATGCATTCTTCTCATTTGACAACAGCAAAAAATGCTGTGTGTTCTAAAACTGCTTTATCACTGTTTGCTCACATTCAGAAAGAGTGAGAAAAAAACATTTAAATAAAGCATTTAAGGGTAAATCTGATTCTGTACTTGAATCATGCAGTGACACCCATGTAAGATTTAATAAAAAATCTGTCAAGGTTTAAAAGCGACCTGGTTGTCAACATAAGGGTAGTTTTGTGTAAAAATCTTTTTTAAAAATGTAAATGTTTTGTAGTTTTGCAATCTGCCCTTTCAAGTAGTTCATGGAAAGTTATCTTTCTCATGCGGTTTGTTAGGTGGAGGTCAGCTGAAACATCGCTTCCTTTCCCTACAACCCTCTGTGTGCACGTAGCAACAACCAAGTCAGATTAATAAGCACAGAAAATGTCTAAAATGTATAATGAAGTTGTTATTCCATGTTTATAATACATTTCATTTACCAACTACATGTAAGTTGTTAAACACTGGTTTCTCTGCATGTATAGGGCTTTAGATAAGTTGCATCCGTCATCAGTCCAAGTCATATGTGGGAGGGATTGGTTGTGGTGAATCACTTGACAGCAGAAGGTTGATTTTTTTTTTTTCTGTCAGAAGTGATGAGACAAAGATCTCCAGCCCTCCTCATGCTATAGACGCTCACGCAGTTGACCTAACAGCAGGACCTGCACCATGAGCTGTGACCAGACCTACCCTTTCCCACAGGTGTTTTTTGTGGATGGAGGTGGACAACCACCGCAGTATGGACATCCATCAGGGCTTGTACCCTGTTGGTCCAGCTCGACCCCCCAGAGAGCAAAGAGTCTTGGGAAGAAGTTGGGATTCACGGGAGTTAGCACTGGTGTTAGCTTGGTAGTGTCGATGCTGTTCCTGCTTGTGTTTGCAGCCCTGGGGTTGGAAGCCTTCCAGATTTGCAATGTGCAGAGAGAGCTGAAAGAAATGAAAAAGGTAAGGAGCTGGAAAATTCAGTGATGTTTTTGTGACAATGAATTTGTTGGCTGAACAGTTTGAGGATTAATGTAGAAGAAATGTGAAAATGCATTAATAATTGTGAAGTATTTTTTTTATAGCTTCAAGAAATTCATTAAACTGTTATCCAGACATAAAAATGCCAACGTAAATGCAAACTCCTGATGCAGTTTCACGTGGGTCATAATGTCAAGCAGAAATGGTGTGAGGAGTCCCATGTTGATGGTGTAAGATAAGCAAGTGTAAAATTAACTGGAGGAGGAAAGTCAACATCACTGCAAGTGTCACTGTTATTGTAGTTCATTAGAGGAGTTCATGTGCTTCCACGATGCGCTGACATTTAAAATGCAAAGCAAGGACTAATTTGCTCTGTGGTCTGCAGGCCAGTAAGTCAGGATATCCTCTCTGACAGGCTTGTGCTTGTGTGATGTGGCACTGAGAACCCTCTGTCTCTCTGTTGTCTCTCTGAAGGTGAAACCTGTGACTGACTTTGATGAAGCGCAGAAGCTAACAGGTGAGTGTGAACATGTCTTGCCACATGAAATGATCCTTTACAAACAGTATATTGGTAATGAGGGAGGTGATGTGGTTCAAATGCGATGATTGTTTCAGGTCTGAATGAACCCGAGAGTGATGAGGTCACCAATGACAGACCTGCTGCACACTTAATGGGTAAAATAGACTCATGATAGATGGACAACATTTGATATGTGTTTTTTTTTTTTGTTTGTTCTACACCTGACTAAGATATGGCTTAATTTTCTGTCCTCTTTCAGGGCGCATTGAGAAAGAAAAATTCTCCAAGACTTTGCGATGGGAGCCGCAGGCGGGCCGGGCCTTCCTGTCCGGAGGAGTGTCCTACCGGTTTGAGGACGGTGCTCTGCAGATCAACCAGACCGGCCTCTACCATGTTTACTCACGAGTGGAGCTGATCTTCAAGGACTGTTCTCCTACATCCTCCTTTGTCCACTCTGTGTTTCTGAGGAGAGAAGTGCAACGCACATCTCTGATGCTAATGGAGGCCCACAGAGCAGGTTTCTGCACCCACCAGCCGGGACACCCCTGGACTACAGAGAGTTATCTGGGCTCTGCTCTCCAGCTGCAGAGAAACGACAGAGTTTTCGTGAACGTTTCCCACCCTAGTTATCTTAGTCACGCACATTATGCAAACTTCTTTGGTCTCTACAAGATCTGAAGCTTTGGGGGTGATAATAATAACACATATAATAGTGTGATATGAAACGATTTGCAATTTCAAACCTGGAAAAAGTATACTCTCTTTATCACCAGCTGTAAAAGTGAAGTTAAATGAATTGAGCAATAAACCAATGTTATGCCTTCCTTTAGTCAGTTAACACTAATGAGATGAAATTGTTGCAGTATATTTAATTTATTATAGTGTGGATATGAAACTTTCAGCATCCAAATGTTTGATGAGTGTTATGTGATGTCTGCTTGGAAATAAAGAGATATTTTAAGTGTAATGTTATATTATTAAACATGTTTTTTGCTAATTAAAGGTGTGTGATGATTTGTGGAAGCATTATATCATGTAACACCCACCAGCTTCTTTTGAATGTGCATTAAAAAAGGTAGACTAAGGAATGCTTTAGCTTCAAGACCCATGTACTTGCGTTTGTGCTCTTTTTTCAGTTCACCCTCATTTTCACAGTTTGCTTCACCACAAGTATTTGGGGTTTGTCGACTATGACGAGATGTGCTGGCAGGGCAGAGACAGGAGGACGACACAGTAGCGGGTTTGATGTACGTCTCCTTCCTGTGAAACCACACTGAGGGTCTCATTGTGCCGACTGATTTCTGTGAACAAGCTTGTTTCCTTTCACAACACTGGTCTGACTCACAATGGCAAATGAATGATCCAGTTAAATAAGAAAACGTGTACACATTTAATTCAGTTACTGTATTTCCATCGGTTGGTTAGAGCAGAAAGTTGATGTATGAGGGATATTATGCAGAGCTGTATTAGTGAATATCTGCATTTTCTATGACTAATTAACCCTGAGAGTAAAAAGTAACATCACATGGAAGAAATAAGCAAAACGTCCTCAAAGGCAATATTTCCCCTCCCCAAAATCAAAAGCTTTTTAATTTCAGATTATTTGATGTAGGTTTATCTGACAATGCTCCAGATTTGAAGGTGTTACTGTCATTACGACTCATCAGAGTCGTTATTTTTTTTCTCACTTTCGATCATCAGAATATAGGTGATTCAAAGTCATTTCACCTCACATAGTCTGAACACGTAGCATGAATTAAAAGTGGTAACATGAAGCACCACTATGAAACAAAGCACAGATCTTTTGCGTAGAATTATCCCCTGAAGTCCGAGCTGAGGGCAAAGTGACCGAGAAAAATTCAAAGGAATGTTCACTGAAGGCATGGTGGAGTTTGGGGCAACATAGAACATCTGTTAGTAATGGGACAGTTGTGAATAAGTGCTTAAAAGCTGTTGTGACATTTTGTTTGGGGGAAAACAGAAAGATGAGATGTGTGGGAAAAACTCCCAATGCCAGCTTCATCAGCAACCAGAAAATCAGGAATAGTAACATCTTGATGCAGATATTCAGAGTGAACCATGCATACTGTATCTGTAGCCATTGATGAATTGTAGTGTGTGTGTGTGTGTGTGTGTGTGTGTGTGTGTGTGTGTGTGTGTGTGTGTGTGTGTGTGTGTGTGTGTGTGTGTCAGGTTCCTTCACAAAGATAAGGAGCTCTTTGCTGAGTGTAACACCACTATGAAACACACACAAGAGGAGAGGACATACATGCAGCAATAAAAGATGCTGATCAAGTCCAGTGGTTTCTTTTACCAACATTACAGAGACCACCACAAGGTGTGCACAGGCACACCTTGTGTACAAGGTTACTTGTGTACAAGTAGATTACTGGCAGGCCACATGCCCCTTTCTCTCATGAAGAAAGTTCTGTTTGCATTTTTCCCCTGAAAGAGCCAGATTTTATTCATGCTTTCTGAACATGTTAATGTTTTTTTACTTGAAGTGTAGGCCTTCAGTTCTTTAGGCTGGGGTGTCTTTAATTCACGAGAAAAATGATTATTCAGCTTTAATTCTGAGGTTTGTGTGTTCTTCAATCTAACATAAAGGCTTAAAATTTATTTGCCTGGGTTTATTTTTATTTATGGTGAGGTCAAAGAGCTAGCTGTGCACTAATTTAAACATAACTTGCATTGAAAATTGATAATAAATGATAATCGTGATATAGTGGCCGGCTATAAGACACAAACTCGACTTGGGTTCGGACCTTTTACGAACAGGACATTTTTATAACCGGACCTCAGTGACTTTTAATTGAATACCCCTGTTGTAGAGGGTCCTCCTGAGGGAGAACTTTGTTGCTGGGCCTTCAGTGAAAAGGTGGATGAGAGAGGGACTGAGAGCCAGGAGACTCAACTAATGTTACAAACATGTTTACAAAAGTGTTGACGGTTCTGTGAATAAAATACATGCCATGTTACACATATTGTCTGTACGCCTTGCTTTTGGGTAGGTGCTCCTAAAGTCTTTGTTGGTGCTACTAACTTCTAAATTTGGGTGCACCAGTACTACCAAGAAAAAAAGTTAATTTCAAGGCCTGCTTTAAGGAGAAAGAAGTCAAGGCAAATATCGCCTGAAAGAATCTTACAGAAGCGTCCATGAGATAAAGCAAAGATATATCAGGTTGAAGATGAACTGTTTTACAAACGATCATGAACCTTAGTGGATGAGACGTTTGCTACTAAAGGCAGTGATGCAAGAAAAACTCTTGGTCAAGACTGACATAAGAAATGCAGATTTTTGATAGAAGTGTAATTATTTGAAAAATTAATAAAGGACTGTAACATTTTAAATCAGTCTCTATGTCTCTGTAGTTTGAGTTGTTTTTGCTTAAAAAAAACAGGAAATGCAAGCCTAAAATCTGTATCTGTATCAAATAAGAACAGCATTAAAAACAATGTAGAATATTCGTGATGACACAAACAATACTGAAGGTTTAAAGTCAAAAAGCTATTTTTTATTGTGCTTCAAGTGGACCGTGGTTCATAGTTTGAGTTATGAGATTTCATAGACAGAGACCACACAACCGACAACCAATCAATGGATTCTGATTCGAATAATGAAGCGTTGCTCAGTTGTGGTTTGTTCACAGAATGATGAACCACTGAATTTTTCCACCTGATCTTCAAGTAGTTAAAACTGGTTAATACAGAAATCTCCGTGGTCATCAAATGCAATGTTAATGTGGAATCATTTGGAGTAAGAAGGTCAGTCACGTTCCTGACCTTGGAAACACGTTTTCAGGGCTTTTAAGGAAATCTTAAGTTAAATTATGGCAGGGATAAAATCGAAAGTAAGGTGTTTCTAAATTTATAATAACAGTTTAGGGAATGTCGTCTTGCTTTGGGATGGTTCCATTCATAATGAGATATGCATGATCGGAAGTTCAGTGCTGGATTTCAGTGATGAGAGAAAATCTTCTCATGCATCATCGGGCAGAGAGCTGAAATCAGGAGGGTGGAAGCTCTGCTAGTAGATCAGTATACGTAGGCTCACAGTGAGCCGTTCAGTTATCACACTTGTGATTGTTCACATTCTAATGTGTGCATGAACCATGTTCTGCTGTCAAGGAAACACCTACAGAGATGAAATGAAACAAAATTCAGAGAGCTATTTTCACCTGGTCTTTCATGCCATCTATCGAACATTTATTTAACTACATAAATTTAAGACAAAAAGGATGAAAACAAGAAAAGATCTGTCTGGCGGACTGATTACTCACACAAAGGGATGGTAAACATCTCTATACACTCTCTAATCCCATAGGGGAAGTGAAGTGTGCGCGGTCCCTGAGTTGACGGGGGGGAGAGAGAGATAGGTAGTCAAGTGCTGGGGGGAGGGCAGGGCAGAGTGAGAGTAGGGTTCAGGGTTGTGGCAGGGGGCAGAGTAGGGAGGGAGTTGAGCCTTCTGACCGCCTGGTGAAAGAAACTGTCCTTCAGCCTGCTGGTTCTGGCCCGCAGACTCTGCAGTGTCCTACCTGATGGCAGCAGGCTGAAAAGGTTGTGGGAGGGGCGGTGGTGGGATCACCTGCAATGCTGATGGCTTTGCGGGTGAGGCGGGTGTTGTAAATGTTTGTGAGGGAAGGGAGAGAGACACCAGTGATCTTTTCAGCTGCTCTCACGATGCGCTGCAGGGTCTTGCCGCAGGAAACGGTGCAGGCGCCATACCACACGATGATGCAGCTGGTCAGGATGCTCTCGATGGTTCCTCTGTAGAAGTTGAGCATGATGGGGGGTAGAGCTCTTGCTCTCCTCAGTTTGCGGAGGATGTAGAGGTGCTATTGGCCTTTTTTGGCCAGTGATAGTGTTGAGGCCCCAGGACAGGTCCTTGGAGATGTGTACACCCAGGAACTTGGTGCTGCTGACCTTTTCCACTGCAGCACCGTCGATGGTTAGTGGAGCATGCTGGGTACATGGTCTCCTGAAGTCCACAACAATCTCCTTCGTCTTCTCCACATTCAGATGATTGTTGTCCTTGTACCACATAGCCAGGTTGTTGATGAGACCCACCACAGTCGTGTAATCTACAAACTTTATGAAGAGGTTGGAGCTGGAAGTTGGTGTGCAGTCAGCAGAGTTAAGAGGAGGGGGGTCAGTACACACTGAGCTTCATTGATTCATTTGCTAGCTTGTTGCCATACATTACAGAGCGGGCTTGGCACATAAATTCACCTGTAAGGATAAACCCACACTGTAAGTGGGACTCCTGATATTGTCTTTTAAATGCATATTTTGGTCTTTTGGAAGTTGTAGGCTCTTCTGTCTCCCCTTTCCAAAGAATCTCCCCAAAGATGTTTATTTTACTCATTTTTCCTTGTGGGCTTAATTTTGGGGGTAAGGGTTAGTAACCTGTCACGAGACCGAGACCTGTCAAGAGGCACAGACGCATCATTCCGCGCTCAAGTCACTTTTTAAAATAAAACATATTTAGACTGATATTTAAAAAAAAAAGACAATTCAGACATTCGGTGCATCCTAATGGTTTGTCCAAACCAGAGAATGAAGCAATGGAGCAGTATATTAAAGACACTCTAGCAACGGGTATAATCAGACCTTCGTCCTCTCCTGTTGGTGCTGGTTTTTTCTTTGTTAGTAAGAAGGATGGTTCACTTCGCTCCTGCATTGACTACCGTGGGTTAAATAACATAACAGTAAAAAACAAATACCCTCTTCCTCTCATCAACTCCATATTTCAATCTCTTCACAATGCTACCGTCTTTTCTAAACTGGACATTTGCAATGCGTACCATCTTGTGTGCATTCGCAAGGGGGACAAGTGGAAGATGGCATTCAATACACATTTGGGCCATTTTGAATATCTGGTAGTGCCTTTTGAGTTGACAAATGCTCCTGCAGTTTTTCAAGCCCTGGTCAATGATGTATTGAGGGATTTTTTTAATCGTTTTGTATTTGTCTATTTGGACGATATTTTGATTTTCTCCTGTAGAGGGGCATGTTACCCATGTCCGCCAGGTGCTGCAGAGACTGCTGGAGAACAAACGATTCGCCAAAGCAGAGAAGTGTGAGTTCCATGTTGAGTCAGTTGGATTTCTCAGTTATATCATTGGCAGCGGGCAAGTGAAGCCAGATCCCTCTAAGATCCAAGCAGTTTCACAGTGGCCAGTCCCAGAGACCCATAAACAACTTCAAAGGTTTCTCGGATTTGCTAATTTCCACCGCCGTTTTATCCGGAACTACAGTTCAGTGGCAGCTCCTCTGACTCGTCTCGCCTCCCCCAAGATTCCTTTTGTGTGGTCTTCAGACGTGGAATAAGCCTTTCAGGCTTTACTGAAGCACCTGTTCTCAGGCATCCTGACCCAACCCTGCAGTTCATCGTTGAGGTGGATGCTTCGGATACTGGTGTTGGAGCTGTTTTGTCACAGCAACTGCCTCTGACCAGAAACTGCATCCTTGTACCTTCTCATGCCGTTTATCCACCGCTGAACAGAATTACACCATAGGCGACCGAGAACTAATTGCTGTCAAGTTGGCCTTGGTGAAGTGGCGGCACTATCTGGAGGGAGCAGAACACCCGTTTGTTGTCTGGACAGATCACAAAAACTTGTCGTACATCCTGTCTGCTAAGCGGCTCAACTCCCGTCAGGTTAGATGGGCTTTGTTCTTTGGACTTTTTAATTTTACCTTGACCTATCGACCTGGTTCGAGAAACACCAAACCCGATGCCCTTTCCCGACATTGCTGAAAACATTCTCCCACCTTCTTGTGTTTTAGCTGCTGTTACTTGGGAGATCGAGTCTTGCATCAGGAGAGCTCAAGAGACTGATCCTGATCAGGGGAAATGGTCCTCCCAACTGTTTGTATGTCCCACAGGCTGTCTGTTCCCAGGTCATCCAGTGGGGACATACGTCCCGATTTGCCTGCCATCCGGGAATTCGCAAAACCTTAACCCTCCTCAGACGCCATTTCTGGTGGCCAACAATGGAGAAGGACACCAGAGAATATGTTTTAGCCTGTACAGTTTGTGCTCGAGGGAAGACGTCCAATCAACAGCCAGCTGGTCTTCTCCGCCCCTTACCCATTCCAGCTGGTCCCTGGTCTCACATAGCCCTTGACTTCATTTCTGGTCTTCCCATCTCTCAAGTAACTCCATAATTACGACCATAATTGACCGCTTCTCTAAATCTGTTCATTTTGTGCCCTTACCCAAGTTTCCTACTGCCCGTGAGACTGCCGACTTGCTGGTCCAACGCGTCTTTCGGTTACATGGGACTCTTCTGGACATTGTTACGGATAGAGGACCACAGTTCATTTCCCAGGTTTGGAGGCGGTTCTGTGAAGCCTTGGGTGCTCAAGTGAGTCTGTCCTCCGGTTTTCATCCAGAGACTAATGGCCAGTGTGAGCGGGCTAATCAACACTTGGAGGCTGTCCTTCGATGTGTTGCGGCGCAAAAATCCTGTGGAATGGAGTTTATATCTTCCTTGGGTGGAATACGCACACAACTCTCTCCCGTCAGCTGCTACTGGTCGGTCACCTTTTGAATGTGCTGTTGGATATTTGCCTCCACTGTTTCCTGAACAGGAAGCAGAGATCGCTGTTCCATCTGTCCAAGAGCATGTTCGGCGCTGTTGGGAGATTTGGAGGTGTGCTCGTTCAGCCTTGCTTCATTCTGCTGAGCAAAACAAGCGGATCGCTGATAGACACCGAACTCCGACCCCGCCCTACCAAGTGGGTCAAAAAGTGTGGCTGGCGGCTAAGAACATTCCCCTGCAGGTAGAGTCTAGAAAATTGGTACCCCGTTTCATTGGTCCATTTGAGGTTGTTGAAGTGGTAAACCCTGCCGCTGTTCGTCTGAGCTTGCCGCTTTCCATGAAAATTCACCCCATCGTTCATGGGTCTCAGCTAAAACCGGTCCACTCTAGTCCTCTCTGTCCTCCTACCGATCCCCTCCTCCCCCCCGGGTCATTGATGAACATCCAGCGATGGCGAACGGTAAGTTCGCCATCTTTTGATGATCGCCGTCGTGGCCGTGGCTACCAGTACTTGGTTGACTGAGAGGGTTATGGTCCGGAGGAGCGTTCCTGGGTGTCCCACAGCCTCATCCTGGATCCCGAGTTGATGATGGACTTTACCGTGCCCATCCTGACAAGCCAGGGGGTGGTCGTTGAGGCGGGGGTACTGTCAGGATTTGCAGTTGCTTCTCTCTCTCTCCCTCTTCTGAGTCCCTCATAGTTTACACCTACCTGGGTGTGGCTGTTGCTGGCAGCAAAGCAGCACACCTGTGACTAATCTCCAATCTCCAGATCCTCCAGACCTTCATGAAGACCAGCTTTCCACCATTCATCGCCAGTTCATTTGTACTGCTTGTCAGTATCTACACCTTGGCTCTCTTGAACTCGCACCTTGACTTTTTGATAACTCTGTTCTCTCTATGTTCCAGTTCCGGTCTGTTGCCTGTTGGACTATTACCATTCCAGCCGCCAGCCTGCCTTCTCATCTGCTGCCGATTCACCTGCTCAGCCTGATCATCTGGTTCATCATCGCATCACTTTCGTTGTTAAATAAATCTTTTTCCCTTTTACCTGACGTCTGGGTCCTACAGCAAACCTCAACAGTATGTCTTGTGGTATGTCCTGTGATATCAGTGTTTCTTTTTCTCCTGGTGTTTATCCAGTATTCGTTATGTAATGCCTGAGCAGTGGATATGTACAATTTCCTCCGGGATTAATAAAGTATCTGTCTAATGGTCTGCAGCCCTGTACAGTACTGGGTCGCAACCCGGTGGTTAGAGACCAATGTTCTAAGGCAATATTTTCTTAATTTGCTCAATAATCGTTAATGACGCCAGTACGGCTGTAGTCTAATAATAAATAATCCGCAATGATTTTATGTCAAATGCAGAAATCAACTTTCATTTTAGAATGAAAATCCTTTCTAATAAGAAATAATTCTAATTAAGAAACTTGACTCAACTGACTGGGCGGCATGGTGGCACAGTGCATAGTGCTGTTGCCACACAGCAAGGCTGTTCCGGGTTTGTGTCCCTCTTCATGCGGAGTTTGCGTGTTCTCCCCGTGTCTGCGTGGGTTCTCTCCGTGTTCTCCAGATTCCTTCCACCTCCAAAAAGGTTAATTGACCGTTCCAAATTGACCATAGGTGCAAGTGTGGGCATGCGTGTTTGCCGTTGTCTCTGTGTGGCTCCGCGGTGCACTGGCGTCACGTCTAGAGTTTTCCAACCTGGGGAAAAGGGAAACGTATTTTAAATATGGTAACCAGCTCATACATTGTATGTTAATATAGCAGTACTATACAGTGCACCTCACGCATTTGTGCATCAACGCTCACGACTTCACCTCATCACGGATTTTTGGTAGGCAGTCATGTGATGCCATACGCGCATTCTATTTGCTGACGGCATCCGGAAGTGCACTACGTGCAGTGATTGTCGTGCTTATGTGATACACAAAAGTGCTTTAAACAGTCTATAAGAGTGTGGGAAAATGTCATACAGACAGAAGGTGGTTTAATATCAGTATGGGGAGGGTCATAAACGTTTAAATTACCATAAATAATGGCACACTGTATTCGTTAATCGCGTGTGGTTCCTGGAATGTATTAACCGTGAGAAACGAGGGCGCACTGTATATGATTTTTTGTATAATGGTTTATTGCAGTACATAATTAATCTATGCAGTAGAACATAAATCTATGAAGACACCATTAAAATGCGATATTCTGAGTACAGAATGATGTTAGGTGACGACAGGGATATCAAATGAAACTGTATTTCCTTCAGGTTTCTGCCACATTCCCCTGCCAGAGGAACAGTACCCGAAGGGCTTTGCCTTTGACACAGACCGTAAGTAATAGAATAAAGCAACACACACCAGTGTAGTGAAGGCTTTAGATCGAAGGAGACTGCCCGTTCTTTTTACAGCTGTTCTTAGACAACAAGCAATGTTAAAAGGAGTACTCAGATTCTAATGTCGTGCTGAGATTCTATACATATAATTTCTGACAGCAGTGACAGTAAATATCTCTGGTAATTACATGGACAGAGGAAATGTAGACAGGAATCATATAGACATGTTTTGCCCTGGGGTTAGAGTGACAGTGGCCACTTGGGACATGTTAACATATCAGTAATTAATCCAGATCATTCCTATGGGGCGGCAATGGCTCCGAGGTGGAGCGAGTCGTCCAATCATCACAAGATTGGCGGTTCGATTCTGGTGTCAGCTCACCTCCCGAACACTGCCGAGGCGCCCTTGAGCAAGGTGATGACACTTTTTAAGCCAACTGGGATAAACTCCACTTACCTGTGACCCGCAACAGCGGATCTGCTTCTTTTCCTTTCGGCTTTTCCCTTCAGGGGTCACCACAGCAAATCAGTTGCCTCCATCTAATCCTGTCTTCTGCATCCTCTTCTCTCACACCAACTACCTTCATGTCCTCTTTCACTACATCCATAAACGTCCTCTTTGGTCTTCCTCTAGGCCTCCTGCCTGGCAGTTCAAAACTCAGCATCCTTCTACCAATATATTCACTATCTCTCCTCTGGACATGTCCAAACCATCTCAGTCTGGCCTCTCTGACTTTATCTCCAAAACCTCTTACATGTGCTGTCCCTCTGATGTACTCATTCCTGATCCTATCCTTCCTGGTCACTCCCAGAGAGAACCTCAGCATCTTCATCTCTGCTACCTCCAGCTCTGTCTCCTGTCTTTTCCTCAGTGACACTGTCTCTAGACCAAATAACATTGTTGGTCTCACCACATTTCCTTTCACTGTAGCTGAAACTCTTCTATCACACATCACACCTGACACTTTTCTCCACCCGTTCCATCCCGCCTGTACAGGTGGACAGCGAATAAGCTGTTAAAAAAATGGATGGATGGATTCAAGTGACTGCACTGATGAAGTTGAAATACAGCAACTTACTGTCAGTACATCCAAGTAGGAGAAAAATACTGATTATTCCTTTATAAAAAGGTGAACAAGTCAATTAACTACTAATAAGAATGAAAATAAGAACCAAGGCAGTCACAGACTGCAACATCCCGCGACAACCCTGAATTCAAATTTTAAGTCATCATGCAGTTCATATTTTTACCACCAGAGGACGGCAAAGTATAATTTGTATTAAAAGACCAAAGGTGACCCAGAGACACACAATAGTGACAAACATGTTTCATCATCACGCAAGATGATACTGTGTCATTAATGATGTCACAACCTCTGTAAGTGGGCCTGGATGTTTTTAGCGAAGCAAAGAGACACAGTGAAAAACCGTCGCTATGTTGTCAAAAAATGTTGAAACCTTGCAAAAATAAATCAATCTGAGAATAATCCCCGTAGGGAAATTACTTTTTTTCCCACCTTATTTATCCACACACACACACACACACACACACACACACACACACACACACACACACACACACACACACACACACACACACACACACACACACACACACACACACACACACACACACACACACACAGGGGGCACCCTTACCCCTTGCCCCCTGGGTCTGTCCGGGGCACCCTGGTGGTGGCAGCCGCTGCCTCCTCTTGGTTTCTGTGTCTATGCTGTTCTCGGTGCCCCCTGTGGTTTTTCAGGTGATGGCTTCTGGAAGCTTCTGGCTGCCCGGGTTGGGGGTGCTCTGCTAACCTGGCCCTATTGGGTTTTGATAGCCTCTCTTGGGCGTTGGTTTCCATCACACATGCATGTTGGGTCAGGGCTTACCAGCTCCTGTCAAGTCCAATTGTTGAGAACTGTTGGGTCCCTCTTCAGACATCACAATCTCATGCCCTCTATCTTCCTTCTTCACTGTTTTCCTCTGGTGGCCTATTCTAGTATACTGTCAGGACCTCCACTAATCTGGTGTGTTATAACATTGGTATTAAGGTATCAGTTGTGAGATATAACAAAACAACTCAAACCTCTTCCACTCCAACAGCACTGCCTGTCCAGCCACTACCTTGTTTGTGTTTTCTCTCCCTGTCTCCTTTTGGTTCCCCCCTTAACTGACAGAGGTGCAGCACTTCCCTCTCTGGTTCACAATAGGAAATTCTCATAAAGACTGACAATTTAGTTCCCAGAGAGGACCAGTAATGGTCACATGCACACAATAAAATATATAAAAGGTTTTGCTGCAAGACTAAAACAAGCATTGATCTCATAATAAGTTGACCCCTTTTTATGGGGTTAAACTATGAGAATACATGCAGACAAAAAAAAGAAGAAGTTGTGTTGCATTGGACCATTTTATGTAGGTAAATGCAGCCCTAAAGGGTTATTTATTTTTTACTGTGCACTTTTTATCCTACACTCAAAAAAATAATACTGCATGTTACTTAATTCAATCAGTGAAACGTTTTTTACACTCACAAATATTGAGTAGATATGAAAGCTCTCAAATCTGTTAAAACCTGAGTCATGAGTAAATCTAAGTAATATTTTCTAGTACGTCTGAATGAATTGATTTGTTTCAATTACCTACACAAATTGAGTAAATGTAACTGAAATGCTTTTTTAACCATATGGAAAACATGAGTAGAAACCACCAAACAAACTGAGTAAATATAATTGAAAAATTATTGAAATTATCTTTACACTCTATACTACACTTTGCATGTGGTTACATATGGGTTAGTCATGCATACACACACATTTTTGAATACAGGTCCCTGAATACAACACACTAGGGGCCTGTAGGCATGCAATTAGTAACATCACATCACACAAAGAACAGTAGGGGGAGGCAGAATGACGGGTCACGCCCGGGGGTTGCACCCCAAACGAGGGGGGACGGCGCCTTGCTCAAGGGCGCCTCGGCAGCGGCTGGGAGGTGAGCTGACACCTCCCACCGTCAGCACACACTCCAAGGGATGGCTGGGCAATCTGTCTTTGTGGTGGAAAGTTTTTAATATAATAAAATAATACAATAATATAACAAAATTATATCATTTCATAGAACCAAAGATCTGGAGTGTTGTGTGTGTCATATTATTCAGCGCTTGTGAAGGTGGCCCCCGGATGTCTCGAGGTCATGAAGACGCTGCATGAAAATAATTCCTGTTAGACCATATTTGGAAATGCTTGCATGACTGTGGGTATCCTTGGAAGAAGTTAGACACTGACAGAAGCGGCTAGCCAGATCATTTCATACACTGTACCTGAAATTAGAATGTATGTTTCTGCACAGGGTCATCCAAAGAATGTCTGCAGCAGATCCTCACAGGGTTCGCATGACTAATTATATTATGTCATCAAATAGTTTTGTGAAACTGTCGACTTGATACTTTTGGTAACGTCTGGAGGTCATGACGTACCAACTGAGAGCCCGTAAAGAACTGGTTGAAAGAAGATGGGCCGAGGTTAATACGTCCCCCTAGTCACACCTTTAGGGTATAAAAAGAGATCTGATCCATTTTTTAGTTTGTACTTGAACTTTTTCCTGTACCCAGAGTACTCTGCAACAACACACCGGAGGACTTTTTCATAGTCTCCAGAGCTCTCATCATGCTTAGATAAGTATTTGTTGAACTTGTCTGTTTGTTGAACCTGTCTGTCTGTCAATATCATCGATGATATTATTGGACTCATACTCAACCTATTGATGATATTATTGTACTACTACTCAACCTAAACATGACTTGAATGGACAAATAAATACAGTATCTTGTATTTTACACTGTCTCCTGTCCTTAAGAAAAACGAAACCCCCACCACATCTTCAAGATATCTGCTCTACCGCTGAGCCACTGCCAGAGTGAGAGACCAGCGCCCCAAAATCCTAATAAGGTGGAATCGATTCCCTTCTGTTAACTTGATGTTTTTAAGTTGTTAGTTATGTCTCCAAAAAAATTGAGTTGACTTGTTTAATAATCGCACTTATTAAAACTAACTGATATTTGTTAATATATTCTCAAAAAGGTTGGTGAAACATAAACTTATTATTACAAATATTTAAACCATGTAATCTGTGAGTCAAATAATACTTTATTTTAAGTAAGTAAACTTAATTTACATGTGTCTATTTCACACAAATGTTCCTGTTGGAGTTTTACTAATTAATTTTGATGTAGTCAAATCAAATACTCATCATGATGATATTCAGAATTTTTATTGAGCATGCATAACTGTATATTACTGTCACATTTATTAGGTCCTTGAATAATTTTTTAGAGTGTATGTCAAACAAATGTTTACTGGTACATACTGTATATTGCTTCTATGTTAACAGTATGTAATTATTTGATTTGAATAAAATAAACATTTAATTATTTTACACATTAAAGATTCAAGAACTTTATTGTCATATACATGTCAGTACTGAGCAATGAAGTTTTTAATTTGCAAATCCCTCCACACGATTGTCGTGTGTGTGTGGGTGGGGGTGGAGGGATTCTGCTTTCAACTCTGTCCTTGAACTCATTAGTATTAACACACAGAAAATCAGCATTTGCCAGGGAGTTTCCATTAAAAAAAAAATTTTTTCATTGCATAATTTTTTGGGGGGAAATTCTGGAAAGTTAGTCCCACAGGTTAAGAGGGATGAGAATAAATCAAAATATCAAGCAGACCATGTTAAATTAATTCTAAAAGGTCAAATAGATTATCCTTTCAACATGCACGATGTCGATGGCGCCGCGGATGGACGCCTCGGCACAGAGCTCTCTCTTGTTTTACTTTATTTTTTGTTTTTTGTCGACCTTCGGGTCTGTTTCTGAGGGCTATCCCATCACCTACTCTTCTGAAGACCTGCTGGCCATCAGACAGTTCTTACCGGGTCATTTTATTCTGCAGTTTGCGTCAGATCCGAGCAGTTTTGCAGAGATCTTGATCGGCGGAGCTGCAGCCCTTTAAGGGCTGCGGTCACGCAGACGTCGGGGTAAGAGAGCTTATGAGTGCTGGTGAGACTCTGCCAGCAGGGATTCAGGACCCCGCTGCCATCAATACATCTGGCTAATCTCTGCTCATTACCCAATAAACTGGACGAGCTGCACCTCCTCTGCAGGAAAAATATGGACTTTGCACATTCCGCTGCCCAGTGTTTCACTGAAACTTGGCTCAGTGATCGATCCCCAACAGCGCTCTGCATCTGCCGGACTTCCAACTTCACAGAGCAGAACGCGTCAAGGAGCGGTCGGGGAAAACCAAGGCCGGTGGAAAATGTTTCTACATCAACGAAGGTTGGTGTAAGGATGTCACAGTGCTCAGCAGAGTCTGTGGACCGAACATTGAGACATTCTTCATCAACTGCAAGCCCTTTTATTCTCCGCAGGAGTTCTCCTCTTTTGGGTTCGTCGGTTTTTACATTCCACCGCAAGCTAATGTGGATGTCGCACTCCAAACATTAACGGAACAAATCACGGCCTCCCTGCCCCGTGCCCCTTGGCCTGTCCCATGCACCCTGGCAGTCGCGGCCGTTGCCTCCTTTGGGTCCCTGGGTCTACGTGGTTCTCGGTGCCCCCGGTGGCTCTTCAGGTGATGGCTTCTGGATGCTCCTGGCTGCCGGGGTTGGGAGTGCTCGTCTAGCGTGGCCCTGTTGAGTTCTGGTAGCCTATCTGGGTGTTGGTTTCATCACACATGCATGTTGGGTCAGGGTTTACCAGCTCCTGTTGAGTCCAATTATTGAGAACCATTGGGTCCCGTCAGAATGTGATGAGTCTCACCTCAGTCATCACAATCTTATGCCCTCTATCTTCCTCCTTCACTGGTTTCCTCTGGTGGCCTATTCTATATTATCAGGACCTCCACTAATTTGATGTTTTGTAACATTGGTGTTGAGATATCAGTTCTAAGATAGGATAAAACAGCCTAAACCTTTTTCACTCCAGAGCACTGCCTGTCTATCCACTACCTTGTTTATGTTTTCTCTCCCTGTCTCCTTTTGCTTTCCCCCTTAACTCACAGGAGTGCAGCATTTCCCTCTCTGGGTGACAATAGGAATTTCTAATTAAGACTGACAATTTAGTTCCCAAAGAGGACTGGTGATGGTTACATGCACGCATTTAATATATAAAAGATTTTGCTACAACACTAAAATAAGCATTGATCTCATAAAAGGTCGACCCCCTTTTACGGGGTTAAACTTTGAGAATACATGCAGACAAGAAAAAAGAAAAGAAAAAGAGAACATCTCGGCCTGTGGTGAAAATCGTAAAGAAATGGACCAACGAGGCAAAGCAGGAACTGCAGGAACGTTTTGACTGCACCGATTGGCGTGTTTTTGAAGCTGCTACAGACAACCTGGACGATTACACGGACATTGTGACAGCCTACATTAGCTTCTGTCAGGATCTGTGTGTGCCAACCAAGACATTCCGCACATACAGCAACAACAAGCCATGGTTCACAGCCAAGCTGAGACAACTGCGCTTGGCTAAGGAGGAGGCCTACAGATCTGGGGACAGGGAGACCAGGAACACGCTGACAAAGGGGATCAGAGCCGCAAAGAGGAGTTCCTCTGACAGGCTGAAAGAAAACTTTTCAGCCAACAACCCCTCGTCGGTGTGGAGACACTCGGACAGTCAGCACCGGTGCCCCCCAGGGATGCGTCCTCTCTCCGCTGCTCTTCTCCCTCTACACCAATGACTGCACATCTTCGCACCCAACCGTCAAACTCCTGAAGTTTGCAGATGACACAACTGTCATTGGACTCATCCAGGACGGGGATGAGTCTGCATACCGACAGGAGGTGAGACAGCTGGTGGACTGGTGTAGTCGTAACAGCCTGGAGCTGAACACGCTCAAGACTGTGGAGATGACAGTGGACTTTAGGAAGTTACCCTCCCCTCTGCTCCCCCTCACCATCACAGACAGCCCTGTGGACTCTGAGGAGAGCTCCAAGTTCCTGGGGACTACTGTTTCCCGGGACCTGAAGTGGACTCTCCACATCAGCTGCATCCTCAAAAAGGCCCAGCAGAGGATCTACTTTCTCAGGCAGCTGAGTAAGCACGGTCTGCCACAGGAGCTGTTGGTCCTGTTCTACACGGCAGTCATTGAATCGGTCCTGTGTTCCTCCATCACAGTCTGGTTCGGTGCTGCCACCCAAAGGGACAGGACAAGACTGCAAAGGACAATCAGGTCTGCTGAGAAGATCACTGGAACCTCCCTGCCCTCCCTCCAAAAGCTGTATTCCTAAAGAGTTAGGAGTGGGGCAGGGAAGATCATCTCAGACCCATCACACCCTGGACACCGACTATTTAAAGGTCTACCCTCTGGGAGGCGTTACAGAGCCCTCCTCTCAAAAACCACCAGATTAAAGAACAGTTTCTTCCCCCAAGCCATAAGACACTTAAACTGCAATTGTTAAATTATTTGTCTCCAGTCCTTGCATCCTGTTTACATATGCACTCAGCACTTGTACATTGTGCCCCCCCCCCCACCTACTGCGTTTTGCGTCTTGTGTTTTGTATTTAGTATAGTTATTTGTAGTATTCAAAGTATTTAGCATGGTTAAATTTAATGTATGAATGTACAGTTTGAAAGACACCACCTGCCGATAACAAATTCCTTGTCTGTTTTTGAAAAAACGATGGCAAATAAAACTGATTCTAATTCTGATTCTGATGTTTTTCTTCTTTTAATATAACCCTACACCTTTCTCCAAAGAAAAGGCACATAGCACCATCCAGTTGTTCAGGGGGCCGTACTGACAAAAAAGGGGGGGTCCACCAGTAGTTCTTATTTTAGTCAGCAGAAGCATTCCTGGAATTGAAAAGTACAAATAAAAAATGTCTACAAATGTCTCAAACATGTGTGTGAAGCTTGATGCAGATGGAGATATTCGCGGCTACCGGCAGAGAACAGCAGGGGGGAATCCCCATGCCATCGAGAAGCTCTGTGAATCTGTTCAGGAAAGATGACAATTAACGCGGCCAGCGGTACACAAGCAGCCCACTCATGATGCTAGCTCTCTCTCTACCTCTTTCTCCTGTGGTATCCCCCTGATACTATCCTCCATAGTGCATGCATAGGTTCATAATGACTCAACCAGCAGCAGAAAGCTGCTCCACATTGCTCCCACTCCCCACCACCATCACAACCACTGCACACAGGAGCACAGTATTGACAAAAAGAGTGGGTGTGCTGTCCAAGAAATGTGCCCATCTTCTCCCTGTGTGAATGAAATGGAAACACTGACTTTACCAGAAATGTAGGCCGCAGATCAGAGATCATAGCAACAACTGTCTTCAAACAAATAAGCAGCTTTTGCATTTTGGTTAGACGCCTGCAATGAAGATAACCACAAAGTTGATGTCATAACATAGACATTATATTGTGTGTGTGTGTGTGTGTGTGTGTGTGTGTGTGTGTGTGTGTGTGTGTGTGTGTGCGTGCGTGCGTGCGTGCGTGCGTGTGTGTGTGTATGTGCATATTGATGCTAGGACAGGTAAGTGATGACGAGGGTCCTTACAGTTGTCTTCTGTTATTCTGTTGGAGATATCAATTAGATGTCCAAACTTTGGCCCCTAAGGACCCCCGTTGGTCTTTATCATCTACATCTACACCTTTGCTGCTGTTCAGCAAATCACTGACTGCACTGCAGGTTGTTGGACCTTTTTGGATGCCCCCCTTTGCTAACGTATACCAATCTGTTAAGAGCTCAGAAATATGGTTGGAGGAAATTGCTTTTAAATGAAAACACTGATTAGATAAATGGTCAACAGTTGAGGGCATTTTTTTTCTTTTGACTTAATGAATTTCAATGGAGATTATTTTATACATTGATGTTGCTTTTTAAATATTTAATATTACAGATAAATACTTTAAATCAAGCTTTCAGGGAATTTCGGGGAATTACAACATAATATCCTAGAAATTTGTATTATGTTTCACGGTTTAGGTCATCCTCTTTATGGAGTTTTTCTGGACCCTAGGTGTTAAACGTTCCTCACTGTGGCAATATTTTTACATTTATGGAATGCTTTTGTTTCATTAACATCAAATATGTTTCTGGGTGCATCACTGGTCCCAGTAGCCACAGACAGTTTTTCATCAAAACAGTTTGTTCTGACTCATATTACTGACAGTCATATTATCTTAACAGTCAGTTAAGATAATCCTCTTGTCTGAAATGTACTTAGTTCACAAACTAGACTCAGTTTCTGTTTTATTGTGCATGTTTTCCACATGTGACTTGTGTTTTTCCTGTAGAGCGTTAATTTACATTTGAATCAGCAACAAACTGCAGTGTTCCTGGCTCTTGTCCTTGCAATCTGTTGATGATTCTGCGAAATGTAGATGGTTTGTAAAACAGTTTGTAAAATGCATACATGCGTATCATCACAATGTGTATGAATGTGTATATATATATATGTATATGCATACTGTGTGTGTGTGTGTGTGTGTGTATATATATATATATATATATATATATATATATATATATATATATATATATAAACACTGATAGACCCCGCTCTATCAGTGGACGTGGACTACCACTTCATGGCTGAGTTTCTGTGGTTTCCACACACTTCCACTTTCTTATACTACATCCTACAGTTGAGTGTGGAATATTTAGGAGCGAGGAAATGTCACGACTGGATTTTGTTGGACAATCTATCACAGTTCCATGCGGTAACTCACTGAGCTTCTGAGAGACCCGTTCTTCCACAAATGTTTATAAAAATAGCAGGCTACATGCCTATGTGCTAGATTTTATACACCTGTGGCCATGAAGTGATTGGAACACCTGATTCTGATCATTTGGATGGGTGAGGCTCTGCGGTGCACTGGCGTCATGCCCGGAGTGTCCCCCGCCTCATGCCCTATGCCAGCTGAGATAGGCTCCAGCTCCCCATGACCCGCTACAGCGGATGAAGCAGTGGAAAATGAATGAATGAATGGATGGGTGAGGGAATAGTTTTGGCAATATGTTGTATTTTCTTTGTGCAGATGTGGACTTCCTTTGTAGGAGTCTCTTCTTAATTAATTTTTAGTTTAATCTATTTGACAGAGAATATAAATGGACCACTTGTTTATCAGTCTTCAGTATCAGTTACACAGGAAACCAGTTGACCTGTGTGGTCTGAGGGCTGCTGTCATGGGGTGTTTGTGTGTCACAGCGGAAAACAGACCAGAAACAGTTCCAGATGTATGAAATACACAAGTAAAGGAAATTGGTGAGAGACTGTAGGCGAGCTCTACAAGCACATACCCACACTCACACGCACACACACACACACACACACACACACACACACACACACACACACACACACACACACACACACACACACACACACACACACACACACACACACACACACACACTGTGGGAAAACGTGAAAGTGATGGCAATCTGGTGGAAGGTGGTATATGGAAAATGAAATGGTTTAGTGACGTACAGTAGGACACCGCAGACATGATCAAATACAACGAAAGGGAAAAAATGCTGTCTGTCTTCCACATATAGGCTTAGAATGTTTTTTTTTAAATATGAGGGACATTCTTCACAGGAATTGTTTGTTAAAATTAGCTAAATTTAAATTTCATGTGAATCGACATGCAGCTTGGTGTTGCAGTGGGCATTGCTGTTGCCTCACCTCTAGAAGGTCTTGGGTTCAAGTCCAGCTGGAGCTTGTCTTAATGAAGTTTGATGAAGTTCTCCCACTGCACTGGGTTCTCATTAGGTTCTCCAGCACTCACACAGCACAAAAATATACAATGTAAATTAATTGGGGACTTTAGATTGCCCATAGGCATGAATAGTAGTCTGATTGGTTTGTTTGTTTTTCATGTGTAACCTTGGACAAGTGGGATAAGTTAGGCTCCAGCCCCCTTCATGAACTCAATGTGCAGTTAAGAAGATGTTTGAATGTGATTCGCATTGAAGTTCAAGCATATGATAAAATGTTGTCTTATTCACGCCGCAAAATAGTGAAAATCCATCAATCCATCCATTTTCTTATCTCATCTGACATGGGCAAGAGGCGGGATAGGTGTCTGACCTTTTAGAAAGAAAGAAATCAACTTTATTAATCCACCGAAGGGGAATATAAAATTTTATTGGAAATAGAATAGTTTCCATTCAGTCATTCACAAATTATGTCATGTCCAAAGGATACTGAAACAAAAGATTAAGTCCACATTGTATTTATTGATAAATCAATATTGGTACTTTACAATACAGAAAGGATTAAAACCTCACACCCTCACATGCAGAGTAAAAGGTTGTGCGTTTAAGTTTGTAACAGTAAGATCAATAATGGTGACGATTGAAAACTGTTTGAATATGTCCAACAGCACATGACAGAGGTATAGGTGAAAGTAGAAATCTCCCGCAGCTGATCCTCTTCAATAGGAGTGGGTGGTTTCAGATCTTTCCTGGGAAAGTTCCAGACTCTAGCTGATCATCCCACTTGGAAACCCAGCTAATGGGACAGATGCTATTGTACACCCTTTGGTACCATTCACAGGGACTCACATCTTTATTTTTGGTTGACAGGGCCAGACAAGTCCAGATAGTTCTGGAAACAGTTGCGGGTCTGATTAGTGTTGGGGAATCGGGCGTCAAAAGGAGCTGTCCTGTAGCACCTGATGTTCTCCTCAATGTTTGCAGCCATTGTTGTTAGCCAACAAAATGAAGTCTTGGGACGTTTCCTGATGTGTCCTCGGTTAAGTCCTAAGGAACGAAAGACCAGACCAGACATCCTCATACACACAAAAATCATGAGTCACTTTGTCTGTTTTTAATGCCAAATAAGTATTGTGGTTTGGCGTCTATAATCCTGTCTGGGGTGTAACACATCCTTTATTGGAAACTGACTGAAATCTCTTTAGTAGTGTTAAATACACCATGCTATATGAACACCATTTACAGAGGAGAAAAATTGATTCAGTGAAAAACGTTTCAGGTAGTTGCAGAGTTTTTGTTCAAGTTCATCCATGTTAAAATGAACTGAAACTGCGGGCTTTGGCAAAATTGTCCTGCAGTAATACGATTGCATTATAGTTAACACAACAGTCAGTTTCCTGACTGACTGTTCTGCAACAAGGTTGGCAAATTTCTGGGCAGTAAACTATTGTGAAAGCCACACTTTTTTTCAGGAATTGTCAGGTTACACTCACACCCAAAAAACAAAACACAATTTGACCTCCCAGCTCAGATGTAGCCTGAGTGCCAAAAGCTGTTGAGTCAATCCACTGGACGTTAGGAAGCCTGGGTTTCCACTTCTGTACCGATTAGAACTCCATTTCCAGCGCCCAACAACAGGTGGCAGCAGAGAGCAGGTGACTCCTGGCGCATGGTCCTTAACGTGAACGTACACGTTTGAGACAAAAGATAAATACTGGCAGTGACGTGCGGTCAGGGGAGAAAAAAATGGAAAATGGAATAAAAAAATGAAATGCTAATATTTATCCAGCGATGTGTATTATAAACTTATTTTCCGTTTAACATCACCAATTTTAGGTTATTTTTACTCAAAATCACTGAATTTTAACATTTACCGCTGAAATACGGAGCAGAGACCTGCGGTGAGGCACCAGCCAGCCGAGCCTCACCATGGATTGCGTGATGGCTCGACTAGCAGTGCTGGTATGCTATACAGTGAGACCGTAATGCTATCTCTCTACAGTATATGTCGCCATTAAAATGTTCAAACACGTTTTCTCTATCAACTAAATTCCCATAATTTAGCTAATGTATATAATGTAAAGTGTTTTTGTGTCAACAGCAGCATGTGTGTAACGTCTTTCTTGAGTTGAGTGGTCCTGAAACCGCTGTTAAAAGGCACTTGGTGAGGCACAAAAATACCCGGCCTCATGGATAGGGGGCGCTGGTGATCCCAGGGATTCGTCTTGGGACTCCTCAGTCGAAGAATAAGTGAATGCATAAGTGAATGCTGCACTTGACATTAAGTCAAGTGCAGCAAATATTCAAATGGAGGATTAAATATTACAAACTGAGGAAGATACGGACAATTTCTGCAAATAAGTTATTGATGCGTCTGTTCAGAGGGAGCGGCGCACGGACTTCATTTACAAAGTAAACCTGACATATTAACAGGTAGGTAACAACATTACGTTTTTTTAATCAAATATGCTTATTTGTGTGTTACAGTTTGTATGTGTAAACAATTCTGCAATGAGACTTTAACATAACACACTCACTGTTGCTAATTAAATGGTGAATAAGCTACTGTAGGATCATATTTTTGTCATCATGATCACGTGATCATGATGACCTCGGTGCCTCACCAGCCATGAACCTCACCGCATGCCACTGAATACTGGGCATGACAAACTGAGATGGTCTTTTAAGTGTTTGTGTGTGTTCAATTTTTTAAAAAAACTCACAGGCATAATTTCCCCGTTTTTATTTTTAACTCATCTTAAACACTAGATTGGGCTCTGGAAGTTTGTTACTTGAAGGACAAGTGTGAGTTATTTAAAAAAGACATTTCTGTCTAACGTGAGACAACTCCCAGGAGAAACAATCAGAGGATGTCCAAATATTACTTACTCCTGTGCTGCCTGTAGGAAGTTCTGGACGGAAATATCATGCACGCATCGGCCAAAGAAAACAAAATGCATCTCAAAGCAGATGCATTTTTCTTTGCCACTCATGATGCACTTGATGACACATGTGGTTTTCTGCTGCAATTTCAGCTCCATCACCATGTCAGCAGATGGATGCTGGGGTGGTGATGTGGCTGAAATTACAGCAAACAAGGTATCTGCTTTGAAATGTACTTCATTTTCTTAAAATCTCTTTTCAATATATTTGCATCAGCACATAGATGAGGAGTGATGAGGAGGGAGCCTAGATGACAAAAAATTCCAATGTAAAAATCAGTAGCAAAGCAACATGTCTCCACATGAATTATGCTACAGCATGGTGCTAATGGAACCACAAGTTAAGTGTTGTGTTCTAGTGTTGAAACCATGAAAAACAAATCAGATCAGAATTCAAAGAAAATTCTGATGCTGAAAGGGAAAATGACGCTACACATGAAGTATAGTGTCTAAACCCAAACTGGAGAAGGCAGGTGTAGTACAAAAAGATTTATTAAAGCAGATGGAAGTAATGCGTGGACTAAGCTAGAGTCCTCCAGGTGCCGGCAGGTGAAGCAGGACTCGTCTGCCTGTCGGCACTACGAACACTGGATTGAACTCAGAATTGTTTCGAGGCTAGAGTCGTGAGGCTAGAGTCGTGGATGAGTTTCATCACCGGCACACCTGAAACCACTCAGCACGGCACAGTCATGCACACACACCCAGACTGATCATGTCAGACAGTGTCACATAAAGAGATGTATGGGGAAGAGATTTCTGGAGAAATACCAGTTCATGTATTCATACGTACGGCAAACTTCCACTTCAGTCATGTTGCTATAGTACAGACTTGTTGTGGATCCATCCATCCATCCGTCCGTCCAACTCTTGCACACGAGTTGACGGTAATCGTCCTGTCTAGAGCTGCTTCTTCCGCCTTGAGGGTCACGTGTCTGCTGGAGCCTATCCCAACTGAACATGGAAAAGAGATGGGGTACACTCCAGACACATTGCCAGCTTAGTCCAAAGCCACATGAAAGACAAACAACTACTCACGCACACCCACACCTATGAACAATTTGATGTTATCAATTCACCTGAATTGCATGTTTTTAGAGGTGAGAGGAAAATGGAGAACCTGGAGAGAACCCACACAGATACAGGAGAACATACAAATGTTAGAATATTGTACATAAGTTATCCCATATTTACTGATTTACATTCTTTTATTCTTTATACTGCATACCATGAGCGTATAAATGTGTGTTTGTGTGAGTTATGTTTAGGCAGAGGTCGAAAGGTCACAACTGAGGTAGCAGCTGATGACTAGTTTAAGATGTAAACCTTGACCTGCTGAAAAAAGGACAATACCATAAAAAGAAGATGTTACTCTTGTGACATTATACCATACATGGTGCATTGCTGACATTTTTGTCCCCCATCCTTTAGACACATTGTAAACAGGGACTACTCAACTGAAATAAAAAGAGGTTTCTGCAGAGACATGGAAAGACATGGGTGGAGATCTGTAACTGAGCACATCTCTGTCCGTTCTCCTCGCGAGTAAAAATATAACTGTTGTCTTCTCCTCTTTGTGAGTGTGTTTTAAATGTTCTAGGTTGTTTGAATCTGACAACAAACTCCACACAGAAAGGGCTCAAATCCAGAACCCTGCTTGCTATTTGGTGATGTACTACCCTTTGTTCTAGATACATTACTAGAAAATGATCAGGGGTGTCTGAGCAGGAAGGAGAAGAATGCCGTTCTGAATTCAAAATGAACACAAGCCAGAAAGGCGATGAATATAATGATGATGTCTATTTGTTGCTGAGAATAAAATAAAATATTTGTTTTGTACTCTTTAGCTTGAGATGTAGCTCAGTGGTTGAGCACATACTTCACATGTACGCTGCCCGGGTTCAATTCCTTGCATCTGCAGCTCTACAGGGCACCAGCCTGTGTCAGCTGTAGGCCAGTCCATCCAGGATAAATACAGAGGGTGGTGGCAGCAACTGAATCTGGCATAAAAAGAATTACCAAACAAATATGAGTGTTCGCCTAAAAAACGGACAAGCCGAAAAGGAAGTGTTTCATACTGAGGTCATTGGATATACAGTACTGTACTTACACTCTAACAGTATCACACACGTATTAAATGGTCATTGGACTACTTGAAATGAATATTTGTAGAGGAAGACAAAAGAGAACGGTTGTGACAGAAACTTACCTGCAATTATACTTATCATTTTAATAAATAAATACAGCTCATAATATTTTGTAATAAATTCTGAGTGATTCCTCTGAGGCAATTCTTTCGAAATGGGTATTATTTACATTCTGGGTAGACGAACATAGCACGTTTTATCTTGTGTTGATAGTCTGATGAAGCAATACTTCTGCTGAGTGTGTGGGTGGATGGTTTTGTTTAGACTGGGCCTCAATCTTCATTTTCAGAATTTATGTTGTAATGATGATGACATCTGACTTTGCCTCAGACAACTATCGACCTCTCCTTGAACTAAGGAGTTGTGTCAGACAGTAGCATGTGCTGATGCAACAAAAGAGTCATACAGGTTGGCTTTTAATTTACTAAATCACAAGTTCAGTATTTTTTAAGATTTTTTTATAAACATAACACAAAATTTAAGAAAATTTATGTTTGGTAGATTTTTCTTTGTTGCAACAATGATTCTTGGAAACAAGTCTGACATGTTGTAAAGCCTGTTTGTTCCTCTTTTAAATGATGCCACACTTATAAGGAACATAGATCTGTGGGATGAGCAGCAGAGCCAAGTGTCTAGGTTGCACCCATGAAGAATGTGGCACATCTGCTCACGTCACAAATCTCTGTTCCTTGTAATTGTGGCACCATTTAAAAGGGAAACAAACAAGCTTTACAAAGATATGATTTAATTTCCAATAAGCATTTTTACCACAAAGAAATAATCTTCCCAACACAAATGTCCTTACTTTTTGTATTATGTTTTAGATTGTTGTTTGTCTTGCTTTGTTAATTCATATTTTAACATTATGATTTATTGAGATTAAAAACGCGTAACTGCTCTCATCATATTGAGATTGAAACATTAAAAAAGATTTTTTTTAAATTGAGATTATAGCGAAGAAAATAGATTCACAACTCATTCATTCTGAATGTAAGTTGGATAATAAAAGAAAACACTGACCTACAATCATCAGCCACTAGAAATTGAAATAAAAAATAACAAGCAGATACAAAGGGTGTGGAGTTTGCATGTCCTGTTCGGTGTGTCTAACCGCTGGGTGCTCTGCGACTACCTAAGGTGAGAGTGGGTGTGTGTGTGAATATTTATCAATTAGTTACCCTGTGGTGAACTCTAGCACAGCAACACTCTCGCACAGTATTTCCCCGCGGGGGAAATACTGAACAAAAATAGGACGGATGGAGTGACGTCTTTATTACATTAAAGCTTCATTAAAGATACAGCTTAACCAGCCATCCCAGCTCCACTGTCTGACTGTACAGTATACTGTATTGTTAAATGCAACTGATATGCTTACAGGCCTGAAAGGCATGTCTACTAAAAAATGACAATAATGAAACATCCAAGAACAAATCTACACAAAAAATATATAGTTCAAAATAATCAAACTGAGGGGACAGAAAAAGTTCAGACTTTTAATTTGTTCATTGCAGAAGTTTGTACAAGCAGAAATAAGCATTTACAGACTTTTTTTTTTGCTTTCTGGTCTTAAAATTGTTCAATATTATTAAATGGGGCTTGCATCCATAGCCGGTGGAAATGAAAAATTCCATTTCTGTTCTGTTGGTAATCATGAGAGAATGCAGGAAGTCTTAACTTGTCATAATGTGAATATCAGTATGCTTTGGTTTGCATTTCGATAAGATTGGAGTTCGTTTTTACATTTGCAGAAATGTGAAAGTGATTTCAGCCTGAGCTGAGTTCATATAGAATGAACATGCTGTCTTTGCAGATGGATTTGAGGTTCAGTCTTATTCTCATGTCCTTCAATGCCTTAATTTTATCAGAAAAGAAGATCTCTGCCTTGTCAGTTTTGCTCTTTCTGATGGTTCTTGTATCTCCATTGTGTTCTTGAATGAGAGTAAACTCCTCTTTGGGAACATCCGAGAACCGTACCCAACCGTAGATTAAGTAGGTTGCTGCTTTATCTATTGTGAAGATGTCATATCCTTCCTTTCCATCACTCTCTAGAAGGACATGGACATTTTTCTCATCGGTACACAAAGAAATGAGCATGAGTAATAGTTTTTGGAAATAGAAGTGATACTTACCATTAAGCTTCTTCACAGTGATGGTTTTTGCCATCTCGTTCAATGCATCCTGTAGAGAGAGAGAAACTGATTATAGGCGCATACATACCCCCAGATCGATTAGTGATAATTTTTGTTTGAGAGTGTTCCAACAGTCTTTATTGAGTTCCTCACCTGTTTACATGATTGCATGATCACAAGAACATGCAGGGTAAAAAGCCCCACCAGAGCAACAATCACCAATCCCATCACTGTTGCTAGAGCGGCAACAAACTTGATGCTGCAGCGGTGCTTCACAGGTGAACCTCCGGATGGATGATCTACATCTGAGCCGTCCATCGCCACCATGAGCTTAACCAGCTTCTCCTCTTGTCCTGCTTGGTGTCTGTCCATAATCCACTCTGTTATGTTTGTGGAGACTAACTGCTCTTAATATAGTCAAGATCTTCCCACACATAGAGATAAACCCTTTCTCAAGTTACCTCCCACTCTGCTAGAAATAAACAAGGACAACTGAGGGAAGCCCTTCACGCCCACACACCAAAACTCAGTTTGTAATAATAACACGATGCTTCCTTAACTGCTTCTCTGTCAGAGATTACATTAAGATTTGAAAAACAATTACATAATCCAAAATCATTTGGAATGAGCCACATAGTAATAAGACACACATTTGCTGTAATGGAAGTGGTGGTTGCTTGATTATCAAATGCATTCTCCAAAATCAAATTAACACCTACACAGCTGATTTAAAAAAAAAAAAAGAGTTTTGGTTAGATGTTTATGAAAGACCTAAAATATTCCTAAAATCAGTTTCTAAATGCAATGTATTCAGAATATTTTGCCACAAGTCCTTCTACCCATCTGTACTCTCTAGTAAGCCACCAAATTCTTTTGTGTTTTAAGAAGATTTACTTTAAGACAACAAAATACAATGAAGGCGTCTGCAGAACAGCAGCTCAGGGTTCTGCCAGATAAATATCAGTTCAAGGAATGAATTAGATTAGGAGATAATGATCGATATCCAGAGCAGCAGCGAGGGAATCCCAGTGATGTCTGTTATTATTTTCACCATGTTGCTTAGACAACAGTCATACGTCAATAATATCGCTGTGAACAGTTGGACTAATTATATAAACCAACAAATCTGTCTCTGCTTGTATGATGGCCTGATTCTGTCAGACCCGTTGTCTCAATGACTCTCCAGATGTCGACTGTACATGCACAGACCAGTAACAGGCTGCCTGGAAGCTGTTTGTCGTGCAGGCAAGCACCAATGAAAAACTGAAGCCCCTGAACTGCCAGTGAAGTCCAGAGTCTGTTATGATTGGAGATTTTCATTCTTACCACTCCAAGACATTTTATGCAAAATGCAATATACAGTATCCAACATTATTGTCAATACGGTAGCACAAAACTTACCGTAGTGCTTTCACATTTGCATGCAACTGCAATCAGTTTCACTCGAATGCAGGGGTGGCAAATTGCTGAAACAAGACTTGAAAAGAAAGCCAACTTTCTCTCTCAGTCAGCGTTTCATTCCTAGTGATGCAACAAAATGTTCACGAGAGAAACTGCTTTCTGTTGCATCACTGTTTTTGTCCCGCCCACATCTGCAGACTGTTCACTCCTGTCTGCTGCTCAGTTTTATGACACATTTCTTATCACTCTTTTGCGAGATTTATGTGTGGGTGCATGTGTGTTTGCATGTGTGTGTGCGTGTGTGTTTGCATGTGTGTTTGCATGTGTGTGTGCGTGTGTGTGTGTGTGTGTGTTTCTGGGTGTGTGTGTGTGTGGGCCTGTGCACGAATGCTTCTGTTTGTTAGTGTGCTTGTTTCTGTGTGTCTCGGTGTGTGCATGTGTGTGCGTGTGTGTGTGTGTGTGTGTTTTCTTATTCCTGGCTGGATCATTGGGTAACACGTCATGTTTGAACATGCTAGCTTGCCTCAGGATGTGCTGGTGGAATCTGCATGATAGGTTTCTATTTGTAACGTGATAAATTTTGTAATGATAGCCGCTTATAAATTTAACTCAATAAACTTTCATATCACTGACCTCCATCTGCATCAAAAAAAGACTTTTAAATCTTTATCAGATGATTTACATGATTTAAACCACACCGAACTCATCCTTTTGGGGTGATTTAATTTAAATTGGGACTTGCTCTTGTGGACCTCCGACTGTTTTAAAGAACTGTGTGACTTTGTTCAACTCAGTAACGCACCAACAAGACCAAATCTTAAGTCAGAAAATAAATCTACCTTACTTGACTTAATTATAACAAATCTTCAATTAGAATATTTTGTAATAATGTTAGCGATCACTGTACAACCTCCCATGTTAGAAATACAAAGATTCCTAAAGCAAAACCACATTTCCTTTTCAAAAAGCAATTGAAAAAATTTAAGTGCAGGACTTCCTCAATAGCAGAGCCCCTCTACTTCCTGAGGTTGAGCTGGCAAGAGATTACTTTCACTTTTCAGGTTATTTCCAATGAACATTCACCATTGAGAAGTTCCAGATGAGTGATGGGGAGAATCCCCTGGTTTTTAGAGCTAATTTGAGAAACAAATATTGACCACAAGGCAGATTCTAAAACTCCTCTGCTGTCATACCTTTCCATGTCATGCTGTGAAGACCCCTAACGGGACAATCCAATGAGAAAAGATCAAGACTCAAAGCTAAAATTTAATTGCTCATTAAACAAAGTTTATGAATTTATCAAAGGCCAAACTGCAAAGTTCAGGTAATCTAAGAATTTCTATGTTACTGTAAAGGTGTTCTCCTACAAAAACTTAGGAATGTGGATTGATGAAAAGCTTTCATTAAATGTACATATATCTAATTTATTTAAGAAACTCACATAGAAGATCAGTGTTTACTTTAAGGATAAATACCGCTTTTCAGTCTCTGCAAAGAAAAAACTTGTGGAAGACATTTGTCTTTCTGTGTTTGATTATGCTGATACATGTATTCTATATATGCATGCAGGCCCCTCCACCTTTAAGACATGCAATTCAGCTTCTCTTCATTTCATTTTGTCTCATCACTGCATTTATTTGAATTTGGTTGGTTGGACATCACTAGGCATTTCTGTTTGCCGTATAGTTTCCATCTGCAAGCCTCCAAGTGGCTAATCTTGAATTTTACCTGGATTTTGATGGATCTGGGTGAAACAACTTTCTGCTATCATGCACCACGGTTATGGGATAACCCACAAAAACTCTGCAATTCATTTCTAGTATTTACTTTTATTTTAGTATAATGATGAATGCAGTGGAAGAGGAATGTTCCCGTCTTTCTTGATATGGGCCACTGTCCTTGAACAACTGTAATTCTGTTATTTTGTTTGAATTTTTTGTTAACTGTTTTTATAATTTGTTCATGTATCATGTATCTATTTTATATCTCTTCTGCCTCAGGATGGTGACTACATTCCAGGTCACTGTTGTAAAAGATGTTTAGAGGTGAGGTCAGGCTATGAAGGATTTCTTTTTTGGTGCTATTTGTTTGTTTGTTTTTTGTTTGCTTGTTTGTTTGTAAGCAAGATAAGTCAACATGTTTTTTGATTTCAATTAACTTTTAACAAGAACAGCATGCAAGGAATATCTGGCATGGCAACACAGCAAGTTTTGATGTTTCCTCTAAAACAGGAAATTGATGTTAAGAGCCCTGATTTGTGTCACAGGACTGGTTCAGGCTAAATGACTCCAAAGTATTTCCTTGAGCCATTTCAAACACAAGCACTTTCACCCAGAGGGCACTCACAAGAGTATAACATTATTTACAGTGAATGAAGCTTAAAATCTAAAATAAGTATGGACACATGATCACCTTTCTTCACCCAACACTGATCTGTTTGAATAGACAGGTTGGCCCTCCTTCCACACCAGACAGCTTCCTGGTTTCATTTATCCATAACACTCGTCTAGGGAAAACACCCCAATGGCTCTCTAAACTCTTAACGCTTTCCAACACTGGGATGCTTTCCAAAAAAAAAAAAAAACATCCTTGAGAAATGAGCCTGCAGGTACCTATGACTGAGCAAATAACTTTCTTCTCCCTTCAGTTATCAGACGCAACATGACTTGAGACATAAGAGAAATGGCGTTTTACAAACAGTATTATAGTGGTTTGTTCAAGTTGTTCTATCATGGTGTAGATAGGAAGAGAAATGGAGTAGGAGTTATCTTGAAGGAGGAGTTTGTTAGTAACGTCCTGGAGGTAAAAAGAGTGTCCGAGTGATGAGTCTGAAGCTAGAAATAGAAGGTGTGGTGTTCAAAGTTGTTAGTGGGTATGCTCCACAGGTAGGATGTGAGCTGGAGGAGAAGGAGAAATTCTGGTTGGACTTTGATGAAGTGATGCAGAGCAGACCTAGAAGTGAGAGAGTTGTCATTGGAGCAGACTTCAATGGACATGTTGGTGCAGGAAACAGAGGTAATGAGGAGGTGATGGGCAGGTTTGGTATCCAGGAGAGGAACACAGAAGGACACATGGTATTTGACTTTGCAAAAAGGATGGAAATGGCTGTAGTGAATACTTTCTTCCAGAAGAGGCAGGAACATAGAGTGACCTATAAGAGTGGCGGTAGGAGCACACAGGTAGACTACATCGTGTGTAGACGGTGTAACCTGTAGGAGATCAGTGACTGCAAAGTAGTGGTAGGTGAGAGTGTAGCCAAACAGCATAGGATGGTGGTGTGCAGGATGACTCCGGTGATGAGGAAGATGAAGAGGGCAAAGGCAGAGCAGAAGACGAAATGGTGGAAGCTAAAAAAGGAAAAGTGTTGCATGACTTTTAGGAAGGAGTTAAGACAGGCTCTGGGTGGTCAGGAGGTGCTTCCAGATGACTGGACAACTACAGCTAATGTGATCATGGAGACAGGTAGGAGAGTACTTGGTGTGTCATCTGTAAGGAAAGTAGATAAGGAGACTTGGTGGGGGAATGAGGAGGTACAGGAGTGTATACAGAGAAAGAGGTTAGCTACGAGGAAGTGGGACACTGAGAGGACTGAGGAGAGTAGACAGGAGTACAGGGAGATGCAGCGTAAGGTGAAGGTAGAGGTAGCAAAGGCCAAACAAGGGGCTTATGATGACTTATATGCTAGGTTGGACAGTAAGGAGGGAGAGACTGATCTATACCGGTTGGCAAGACAGAGAGACAGAGATGGGAAGGACGTGCAGGGGGGTTAGGGTGATTAAGGATAGGGACGGTAATCTATTGACAGGTGCCAGTAGTGTGATGGGAAGATGGAAAGAGTACTTTGAAGAGTTGATGAACGTGGAAAATGAGAGAGAACAAAGACTAGAAGAGGTGACTGTTGTGGACCAGGATGTAGCAAAGATTAGTCAGGATGAAGTGAGGAGGGCACTGAAGAGGATGACGAGTGGAAAGGCAGTCGGTCCTGATGATATACCTGTAGAGGTTTGGAAGTGTCTAGGAGAGGTGGCAGTAGAGTTTCTGACTGGGTTGTTCAACAGGATCTTAGATAGTGAGAAGATGCCTGAGGAATAAAGGAGAAGTGTGCAATGTACTACCTGTGTCTATGTACTACCTGGGCAAATTCCTAACCCTAACCCTAAACCTAAGCCCTGACCTTAACCATAACCCCTAACCCTAAACCTAAACCCTAACCCTAACGTTAACCAAAATCTAACACTAACCCCTACCCATAAGTCTAACCTGCTCACCCAGCAGTCCAGACTGTATGGAGTTCTGAGGAGCCGAATGAGCAGCATGATGGTGACCCTAACCTCTAACCCTAACCTCTAACCCTAACCATAACCCCTAAACCTAACCATAACCCTAACCCTAACCAAAATCTAACGCTAACCCCTAACCATAACCCTAACCCACTCACCCAGCAGTCCAGACTGTACGGGAGCCGAATGAGCGACATGGTGACCCTAAACTCTAACCCTAACCATAACCCTAACCCTAACCCTAACCCTAACCCTAACCCTCACCCTAACCCCTGACCCTTCCCTAACCCTAACCCCAACCCCTAACCCCTAACCCTAACCCCTAACCCTAAACCAAAATCTAACGCTAACCCCTAACCATAACCCTAACCTGCTCACCCAGCATTCCAGACTGTACGGGAGCCGAATGAGCGACATGGTGACCCTAAACTCTAACCCTAACCTCTAACCCTAACCTCTAACCCTAACCCTAACCTTGCAAGAAGCCTATAGAATCTAGCATAGACTTGAACTCAGTGCAGTAACTATCAACCACACTGTCAAAATGAACATTGAAATCTCCTATTACTATAGCCTTATCTTTGGTAGCAGCCAAATTAGATAGAAATTCAGAAAATTTTATCAAAAAAGACGAATATGGTCCAGGAGGACGATATACAATTACAAATTCAATAGAATCAGCTAGTTTATTTGAGGACTGTAGCACATTCATGCTAAGGCTCTCAAAAGTACTGTAGCTAGACTCAGGCTTTGGATTAATTGATAAGTTAGAGTTATAAATGGCTGCCATGTCCAATGTTCCAAGATCTGCGTTTCAATTCCCGCTCCCGCCCAAAAACACCTGGAGTGTGAGCTGACAGTGGGAGGTGTCAGCTCATCTCCAGAGCACTGTCGAGGCGCCACTGAGCAAGGTGCCATCCACCCCCAAAAGTTGCTCATTTGGCGAACCAAACCGGAATTACCCTGCATGCGTACAGGCCCCTTGTGTGCAATTCTGTGTTCAGGACCTGTACACACTAATATATACTGTATATGCATGTGATTTGACTAACTGGAGTGTGCCACTAATTTCCCTGCGGGGATTAATGAAGTATATGTAGCCACTGGTTGCCACTGAGAACTCGAATAGTTCAGGAACAGTAAATAACCAAATTGTAAGATTTAAGTTGGTGAACAGGCCGCAGATATAAAAAAAAAACACCATTGGACAAGTGACAGTCCAATAATGGGCAGAGACAAAGTTCTTCCCCCAAGACTAAAAACTTTATTAAAAGAGAGTAAAAAGAACAAGAATACCAAGAGACCTATCAGACCTATCAGGTCTACATGAGCATTGCAGGACGGCCGGGATGACTGTAATTAGGGAGCCAATCGAGGCCGGAGCACTCACCCAGCTCCGTGCCCGACACTCACATTCACACAGCAAACAACCAAAAAGACAAGGGGTAAAGTGTAAACCTTGAAGGCTGTGTAAAAACCACTACACACACAAATTAAGGGGAGTGTGGAGCTGAAGTGAGGGATCCCGACCGCTCATGGCTCCACCGTCCGCAACACTCATGCAATAGAAAGAACAATTAAAAAAATGTTAAAAGCCAGCAGGACTTCTGCAACAGTACTGTTTGTTGTCTTGGGGGAAAATACAAGCCTTGAATAAAATCAAGGAGTATAAAAGGGCACAAAAGCCTAACCAATAAAATTGAATAAAATAAAACAATTAAAACCAACAATGAAACCAAACTATAAAAAAACAAAAATCAAAAACAAAACAGCAGTGGCAGTCTGTCTAAAATAAAAAGGAGACATGTTAAATACCTCTGCCAAATAAACCAATCTGTACACTAAAGGAATTGTCCCTTTACCTCCTGTGGAACAATCCTCTCCAGGAATCCACCTGTGTGGGCATGAGGGAAGTCCCTGAACAAAACCTAACATATGACAAAAATACATCTAAAAACACATACAAAGCACATAAACATAAAAAAAAAACCAGAAGACAACTTACGGCAGCATGTGTAGCAGTCAACTCCTAGCCAGAAAGGAAGCATAGTGACACGTTATACCAATTTCTGGCTGATTGGTAGGAGGAGCTGACTGCTACCCCACTCTGGTGGCCCAGGAGGGACATTTTCTACCGGTCACATATATAAAATTAAAAAAAAAAAAAAAGGGACAGGATTCAGTCTTCCTTCACCTCTAGGAAGAGGAACACTCATTTGAAGACACCAATGTTCAGATTTTGGAAAGGGAGGATAAATGATTTGAGAGAGGAGTGAAAGAAGCCATTCATGTCAAAGTGGAGAAGCTATCTCTGAACAGGGGGCGTGGTCTGTGAGTTATTTACATGAGAGATCTCAATATGTCACTCTGGGTGGGAGGACATCAAAAACATTAGACATTGTGTGTGGGGTGCCACAGGGGTCAGTGTTGGGTCCAAAATTATTTATACTTTACATTAATGATTTATGTAAGGTTTCAAAGGTACTTAAAATGATACTTTTTGCGGATTATACAACTATCCTTTGCAAAGGAAATGATA
>NC_090782.1:2872500-2945000 GCF_040054535.1 Antennarius striatus | reverse complement strand
AATGGGACATGAGGTATGTGAGTCATGGCTGGAGAGTTTGAAAGTGTAAACAGGTGTGTACAGAAGGTTCCATGTCGCCATGCTATTGTGCAATATCTGATGCAGCGTCTAGGAGTACCAGTGAGTCTGTGGATCTGGGCCGAAATGTCAGAACAGACAGAAAGATCAGCTGATGCAGCAAGGACTCCGTCCTGAATGCAGCTTCTGACGAGGCTGACACACCTTTGAAATGTCTGCTGGTGTGATTAAGTGCTATACAAATAAAGGTTGTTTGAATGATTGACCTTCTAGCAAGAGATGTGGGTACCACATTTGGACCACACTAGGTGCATTCTGTGTGTTCTTGGTATGTGTGTTCTCATTGGTCAACATGTCCATTGACTAATGATAAGCTCTGCCAAAACCCTGATTTGTCCTGGTGCTCAAGTCCAAGTCCAAACATACATTTCTTGTGACCACAACTGAGATTGGAGACACTTCACCACGTAAGTGCACACATTCCTGTGTCACAGACGGATAATGATGTTCATTTGCTTTGAAGGGAGTCAGACCTCAGTGTTGACAGTCTTGCCTGTGTTTTGTTAGTAGTGTGTGTTTCATGAGGTGAAGTTATAGGAATAATGTGTAAGAAGTGACAGAAAGAGAGAGAGAGAGAGAGAGAGAGAGAGAGAGAGAGAGAGAGAGAGAGAGAGAGAGAGAGAGGGAGAGGGAGAGGGAGAGAGAGAGAGAGAGAGAGAGAGAGAGAGAGAGAGAGAGAGAGACCTCTTATCAGTGGATCCTGTCATTAGACATCCTTTGATTGTCCTCCTGTGCTGGCGCCTTCTTCCTGAGAGCCATGGGAAACCCCCCTTATTCTGACTCCTGTTTGAACCACCCAACACACAGGTCACAAACACACATGTCTGTCTGTCTGTCTGTATGTCTCTGTCTGTCCGTCTGTCCCTCTGTCTGTTGATAGATATATAGACCTACCTACCAACCTACCTAATGGAGAAGCGACTTCCTCAGTCCTAGTTTTGCTGTGCCAATCGGCCTCACAGACCTACCGTTACAGCCTAGTAACAAGCAGGTTGATTATCACACCTCTTCTGGTGGTTGCCATATTTATTGTACAGTATATCCCTCTTCAAAGATAATGACCTTGATCTTGAGAATTTCAACTTTTGCACTCATCGCAGATTTTTGGAAGGCAGTCACGTGATACTGTATGCACGTTCTATTGGCTGACGGCATCCAGAAGTGCGATATGTTCTGTGAGTGAGTCTCGGACTTCCATGAGACTCAAAAGTGGTTTGAGCAGTAGATAACAGTGTAGGGAAAGGTAATACAGATAGAAGTTGATGTGATATCAGTATGGGGAGGGTTCATAAATGTTTAAATTACCATAAATAATAAGATAAATAGTTTGTCGCTCTATCCTGGAATCATTAATCCTGATGGCGCACTGTATATCATTTTAGGTACACAACTCTGATGACATATAATCACAAAACAAAAAGCAACAGTTGCAGGAAGACAAAGGCACAAAAATGTGTAGGTCAGAGTAAAATGTTGAATTCAGGGGTGTCACAGGATATTGCAGTCTTTGACTGCCTTGTTGTTATTGAAACTTGACTCTCCCCTCCTGTCCTGAGGTCATATTGATGTCAAAATGGGGAATGTTTGGAAGTATGAATAGGCTGCTCACATACATGAAGAGGGACGAAATTGTCCTTTAACCTGCTACATGTGTGTGGTTTCTGCAATCCAACTTCTGTTGTGCCTGTCAGGGTGGGTCATGGGATGCTCCCTGCATCCCTGCAGGATGTAGAGGTCACATGTTGACCCTATCAGCAGACTAAAAGCAGTAGCATGTAAGTCTGCAACGACAAAAGGGAAGGGCCTTCATAACCATCCCATGTGTGTATTCATTCTGCCCTTCTCAGAGTGAGGGCAGAATCGAGCTACTACAGAGGAGAAAACATTAATGAGGAGAATGTCGGCATTTTTCCTTTACGCAGAAAAAGACATTTCAGAGAAGACCTAGAGGGAAAAATAAGAACTATCATCTCAAGTTGATAATCAATGTACTTTAGACTTTCTCAGTAAAGGACATGTCTATTCTGTTCCCCAATTTTAATTTACTGCTATCAAGCTGTTGGAACTAAAATACAGTTTTCATTATTACATAAAAAATGCATTTCTTCAGTGTTTTAAACAAACCTAGTTTTAAACAGGTAAGAAGGGATAAAAAACAGTGTAACTATGAAACACGGCATCATGCTATGATCTGGGAAGAAAGTCTGAATGATTTTAAAGAATGTAATGTAAAAATCCAGACAGAGGCAGTGGTGCATCACCACAGTACATTTCCTGTTCCACGACAGTGGAGCCCAGACGGATCCACAGCCCTGTGCTTTCTTACTGGGTCAGTCATCAGACTCAGTGCCCCAGTGTTCAGGGTTACCTCTGGTTATGTAATCTGTTTAACACAGACTCCATTGTGAATATGTGGGAGGTCTGCTGGTAAGAACACCCAGTGAGGTATGCTAAGCCATATAACTCCACTTACCTTTGTTTGCAGCTTCACATGCTGATGTACTGCCCAGCGCATAATCAGTGTGTACTGCATACTGTCCACTAGACGAATGATTAAGTAGGCCAACAGAAATCAGCTGCTTGTGTGTTCTGTCGGCTCTGATGTACTGCCGACCTTTACAAGGTGCCAGTCAGCTGGGCCCAAAGCACAAGTGGAAATCAATGGATAGAACCCCTGTTATCAGTCAACGTTGAAAAGATGACTTTAATATTTTTCCTGTCAACCTAATTAGACTAAATTCTTCATATTGTTTACAAATAGATACAAACAATAAACCAATGAGAAAAAGCAATGAAGGTCTGAGAAAAATGAGATCCAGTCTCAGCAGACGCTGTACTACTCTACTTTGAAAGCAGAGGACAAGAAAAACCTCTTTTAACATTTTGACTTTCAAATCAATAATAGTTAATTTCATTGACGGATTTGTTCCACAAACAAAACCAAATCCTGATCTAGTCAGACATTTCACCACAGCCAGGATTTTCTACACTACACGGTTATCTTACTTAACTGAAACTGAAAAGGGATAAAGAAAACAATGGCAACAAGGCAGTCAAACACTGCAACATCTTGAGACATCGTCACATTTTTGTTTCTCTGGCTTCCTGAAATGTTACTTTTTGTTTTGTGATTATATCTCATCAGGTTTCCGAGATGTGTAGCTAAAAAGGTATAAAAGTGAAAACTTGACCTTGACCTAGTTTTCTCAAGGTCAAGGTCATCTCATTTTAATCCCCTTTGCCGCCCGAGTAATGTGCTTTTGTGTTTCCTCTTTCTATCTGCAACGTTGTGAAGATATTTGGTGTATGGATGGACAGACACACGTTGACAATTATTTCACACATAGTTCACACATTCCTCTACAATTTGTAGTACTTCTGCCAGTTTCAGAGGCAAAGCTTTTGTCGCCAACGCAGAATACAACATGTAACAATCATGTGTGGGGCATCAGCTTTCACTAGCATACCAAAACCAGCCTTTCAGTCCAGCATTACCAGCTGCATCCAAACTAAGTGCAGAAACTGTCCCACAATAGATTGCTGTCTCTGAAGAAGGCATCCAAAGAAACCATCTTGCGCTATCATGTCGTGTCAGCAACTACTTGAGCCAAGATACCTTTGCTAATATCCTCTATTCTGTCGCTGGTGGCAAAAGTCATGCTGGTTTTCCCAGCATGACTTTTGCCATCTTCAATACAGCTGGTTTTATGAGTGTTTCAGCAATGGTATGGGTTGCGGGTAAGTGACTTCATGTGATGCTGTGAGGATTGGTTTGTTGATGGGTACACAGCCGAGAACAGGCAGAGTAGCCTTGCCATTGAATCTGGCTCTCTTCACCTTTAATTCAGCAAGAGTTAGCTTCTTGTACTCCCCATTCCATGCAGTTTAAAGAAGTGTTTCTTTTTTTTTTGTCGGTGCTGGACTAGAACTGCTGAACTTGGTATTGCAAATCACGCTGGTTGGAGGCTGACTCCATCACATTCCATTATACATACAGACCCTTTCCAAAAAATTAGAATAATGTGGAAAAGTTGTTTAATTTCCATAATTCCATTCAGAAAGTTAAACTGTCATATATTATAGATTCATGGCCCACAATTTAAACAATTTCAGGTATTTATTTGTTTATTGTTAGATAATTTTGGCTTCCAGCTCATAAAACCCACGAAAACAGGATTTCAAAAAATTTGAATACTGTGAAGAAATGTCTCAGTTTTTTCAGAAAAGAAAGAAAGAAATCAATCAATAAAAATATGGTACTTTCAACATCAATACTTGGTTGGGAATCCTTTTGCCTTAATCACTGCCTTGATGCCACGTGGCATTGAGCCAATCGACCTGTGGCATTGCATAGGAGTTATGGAAGCCCAGATTTCTTTGATGCTGGCTGTCAGCTCTTCTTTGTTGTTGGGTCTGGTGCCCCTCATTGTCCCCTTGGGAATACCCCATAGATTCTCAATGGGGTTTAGGTCCGGCGAGTTGGCTGGCCAGTCAAGCACTGTGATGGCATGAGCATCAAACCAGGTTTTGGTGCTTCTGGCAGTATGGGCAGTGGCCAGGTCCTGCTGGAAGATGAAATCTGCATCTCCATACAGATCCTCAGCAGAAGGAATCATCAAGTCCTCCAAAACATACTGGTAGACTGTTGCGGTGACCTTGGATTTAAGAAAGCAGAGTTTACCAACACCTGTACTGGACATTGTACCCCAAATCATGACTGACTGTGGATATTTCACACTGAACCTCAAGCAGCTTGGGTTCTGTTCCTCACCAGTCTTCCTCCATACCATTGGACCTTGATTCCCAAATGAAAGAACACTTTACTTTAATCGGACAAGAGGACCTTGGACCACTGGCCAACAGTCCAGTTCTTCTTCTCCTTGGCCCAGTTGAGCCGCTTCCTTCGTTGGTTCTGGTTCAGAAGTGACTTGACCCGAGGAACCCGACAGTTGTAGCCCATCTCCCGTCTGAACGTGGTGGTTTTTGAAGCTGTGACTCCTGCCTCAGTCCACTCTTTCTGCATCTCTGCCAGATTCTTGAATCTTCTCTGTTTGAGAATCCGCTGAAGCCCACGGTCATCATCTTCTCCTGCCACATTTTCCCCTTCCACTAGACTTTCCATTGATATGCTTGGACACAGCACTCTGTGAACAGCCAGCCTCCTTAGCTATGAACTTTTGAGGTTTACCCATCCTATGGAGGGTATCAATGATAGTCTGCAGTCTTCCCCATATTGAACCAAACTGAGACAATTGAACCAAACCAAAGCAATTGAATAACACCTGGGGAAACCTGTGCATGTGCTTTGAGTTTAGTAGATGATTAGTGTGTGACACTCAGTTTAAAACATTCATGCCCTGATGATTTCTTCACAGTATTCTAATTTCTTGAAATCCTGTTTTCGTGGGTTTTATGAGCAGGAAGCCAAACTATGTAAAAAAAAAACATAAATACCTGAAATTGTTTAAATTGTGGGCCATGAATCTATAATATATGAAAGTTTAACTTTCTGAATGGAATTATGGAAATTAAACAACTTTTCCACGATATTCTAATTTTTTGGAAAGGGTCTGTATTAATCCATAGTGTACAAATTCGTTCGACCATGTTCTATTTTTTTTTGATTGACATAGTATGAAGAGATGAAAATATTAGGAAAAAAATCTCACCACATACCATTACGACAGTCACAGGTCGACTACTGAACACTGAACACGGCAAATTCCCTGCAGCAAAGATTGGCCAAGTGGTGTAACATGATCACCCGTAACCAGTGATGGCCAAGCGGGTGCGTGTCATCACAAATTAAGCCAGGTGTGCATCTTGACCTCCGCTGAACCTCTGAAACTGACTCACCGAACCCATGGGGTTTGATCGAACCCAAGTTAAGAACCACTGGCACCCCTCCAGCTACTGGTTCACACGCCATGCTTTATTATTATTGTTATTCACAGACGTTTAGGTTGTAAATGGTTGCTCTTGTGTGAATACAGCAACTTTAGAAAAAGATGGGCAAGACGCAAATATCAGTGGGGCCAAGCCCACCCTGGTCCCTAGCTAGCCCTGGCTCTGTTATCAGTGGCTACAGTCCCATGTTTTTATATGTGTGTCCTACAGGATTTTGTGTCTTTGCTGCGGATGTTTAAAACAAAAGTCGATAATTTTTCTAGAAAATGAAAGGGCAGAAGACAAGGACAAAGAATAGAACAAGGAGGTGGAAAGAACGTGTTTCCTTCAGTCATTTCCTCTATAGAAGTGACACACACACGCACGCACGCACGCACGCGCACACACACACACACACACACACACACACAGGTACTGTATTACATTACATGTATTGTTATGGTGTTAAACATGCGTATTTGGTCTTTTGAGTGTCACCATTACTACACACACAATATCATGACACTGTGTCTTCAGAGGGCTAACCTTTTAACATTTATCAACTAAAAAACAGAGAGAGAGTGAGAGAGAGAGAGAGAGAGAGAGAGACTGGATGTTATGATCTTAATGCTGACTCGGATCTGGATTCTCTCCTGTCATGTAGCAGCGCTTGACAAACAGCTTGTAAAGTGTGGCGAGTTTCGATCCCAGTTATGTTCCATTAGATGTTTTCTTTGTTCAGGAAACACACAGTACTGTTGAAAATACTACCATTGTTTGTTTTTGAGATGTTGTAATGGAAATTTGTATTGTGTGTGTCCTGATTTGACTCTCATCATGTCACTACTGAGAACATGCTTCAAAACCTCTCCATGCGACTGCTGGGCTAAGTCACATCTTAGTTTGTTCGGACACAGAGAGGTGACAGCAGGTCACAGCCCATTAAACCATATGGGGAGCTGAGATGCTGCAGGCCCAGTACCCCTCTCTAAGGAGAGGAGATAGAGAGGAGATGGAGACCTGTTTTCAGTCAACTCGTTGTTTTGGGGCATTCCAATGCGTAATAAAGATGTCTTAGTTTTGGTGGAATAAAGATATTTCAGTATTGGTGCATCCCATTGTGTAAAGTCGCCTAATAAAGATGTTTTACAGGTGCGTGAAAGCCTTCTACACTGCCTTCCCAGGGGTAATGAAAAGATAAGGATGTTTTTCCTCAGCTGGGGGTACCACCGAAGGGAGGGGTGCCTGCGAGCTGGAACTGGCCATTAATGAAAGTATTTGACAAAACAGAAGTGAATTCCTTTTTTTTCCTCTCTTGGACTTTGTGTCAACGTGATAATCTTGTAAATTGGCTTTTACAAATAAACGTGATTTTGAAAAAATCAAAATGAAAAAATCTCCCTCTTCTCTCTATCTCTCCCCCTCCTTTCCCCTCCTCTTCCGTCTCGTAGTGCTGCCCTGCTCTGCTTCTCCTTCTCTTCCCTTCCCTCTCCCTTCTTTGCAGACACACTCCCTTTCTTTCCTCCCCTCCCTCCCTGACTCCTGACGGGCTGTTTGCAGCTTAGGGCTTCTTCTGCACAACTGGAGCTGGAAAAACTGACCACAGACATATGTAACGACTATAACACACACACACGTACACACACACAGCTCAGGACTCTGCTGTGTGTGTGTGAATCTGAAGACAGGGCAGAGAGATCTTGAGCTTTGTTTGTGTGGATGTCTGGACAGCCTGAGCTGGTGATGGCTGTGATGCCGGGGATGAAGAAGCAGCTGTCGACAGAGTGGAGTCTCACCCTGTTCTCACTGGTTCTGGAGACCATGACATCGTCTACTGGGATTACGGGGATTACTGTCTTCTTCAAGTATTTACATTGGCGCGTCTGAATGGTCTCGAGCTGGGAAGGTGTGGAGATGAAGCGTGTCAAACACGTTATAGGTAATGTTCGATTAACAGGAATCCTACAGTGACACACAATGTAGTTAGCTCTTCGTGTCTGTTACAGCTTTTTTCCATTTTAACAGCGTTTTCCATCTGCAGCGAGATGGCTGAGCTGGCAAAGTATTTCCTTCTACTTTTAAAGACTCTGTAGATGTGTATGTTGAGATTGCTCCCAAAGTAACCGATGTTAACATTTGGATTTCTGAATGGATGTATAGATGTATTTTTACAGTGGATAGTGGTGTTGGCAAAAAGGTTCCAGGTTGGGTTCTTTTCTGTGTGGAGTTTGTTCTCCCTGTGAGTTTGTACGTTCTCCCTGTTAGTTTGGTTCTCCGGCTTCCTCTAATCTCCAAAAAACATGCAGCTGAGGTGATATGACACCTTAAGGTGTCAGTGTGTGCGTGAGTGGTTGTCTATGGCCGTGCGATGAGCTGGCGGCTCATCTGGGGTGTACCCCGTCTCTTGCCCACAGACAGCTGAGTCAGGGACCAGCAGACCCGTGACCTGCAAGGCGATTCAGACGACTGCAATAATTTATTAATCAAATAGCGTAAATGGAACTGATCAAATGATTAAAACAAAATATTTTGAAGTGGTCAAAGAGAGTAAAGTTCCTGTCTGGATACTCACTGGTGTAGTGCATGAATTTCAACAGTTTATGTGTATGATGTTAATGATGTGGATGAAGTCTGAAATTGTGTGCACTGGTCCTTCATTGGTCCTTTTTTCACACATGTGTAAATACGCTCAGCTAGCCTTGACTAACTCGCTGTTTCACGCGAACCCTCAAACCTGAGTTATGTTGAAACATGATGAAAATGAATGGGAGGCTGGTTCATCTGCTCTGTTGACTGATTGGAATAGAAAGTTTGTACCAGTGGTGGTCATCCAACATCGGTGTTGGATAAATGGAGGCTTCGGTTATTAAGACAACAGTGTCTGGTGCCTCAGCAGACACAGTGATCCAGCCAATGGCATGCTCCTTGTTACAGCAATACGTGGAAAGGCTGGAATCATTCCTCAGTGCTTTATGGCATTTGTAAATGCATAAAACAGAGTGAAGACGAGTAAAGAATTCCTGGTGAACTCACACAGGAGACACAGCAGATTGTCTACACACAGCACTAGTGTACTTTGAAACTTGACTAGTGGGCCAATTTTTACTAGTGGGAATGCATCAACTAGACAAAAAGATGAAGTTAAACAAAAATGAGCTCTAACTTAGTTTAAATCTGGAAATATTCCAATGAGTACAGATATGCAGTTGTCAAACAATTTTCACAGGTGGTGTTTGGGAGTCCTGTAGTTTGAATGGTCATGTGGTAATGGAGGACCTACCTGATGTTGGCCCATGGGATGTCAGTGGATGTTAAAAGTGAAGCAGATTTAATGACTGCGGCAAACGAAAATATAAATGTCATGCTGAGAAGGATCAGGACCCAATGCAGGACACGAGTAGAGCAGCTTGATTTAATCAAGAACAGGCAAATATTCAAGAATCACAACAAATCATGAAAATGTCCAACAAACTAGAGGATCTAGAGGTGAACGGGTAGAGTCAGAAGTCAGGCAGGGTAACACAATGCTCACCGAAGTACAGAACGATCTGGCAAAGAACCAAAAGAGAACCCGGCTTAAAAGGCCTCAGGCTAATCAGCCTGATCAAGCACAGGTGTTGAGAGGTACAACAAGTGCGGCGACGAGACTCCGCCCACGAGTTCGGCCTCTCTTCCTGCCACACCCCAGCACAGCAGAGCGACAGAGCACCAACACCGATCCATGACAAATACGGACATTGACTTGTGGATATTGACTTGACCAGTCGCTTTAAGTAGAGAACGTAATGGCACCAAGGCCAAACAAGCTGGCTCATTGGTTTAGTGTGCCTGGTCATAGAATTAGGTTCTGTAGTGTTTAATTACTTGAGAACACTATGAAAAAATGTCCTATGTTTAGAAAAGAGTCCTGGCCCTTTATCCAGACCTGCAGTAAAATGTATATACTCATGTTTGGCAGGCATCACAGCCACTTTGGGTTTTATTCCACCCAATAAAGTTGTAGGGGGTATGAATCTAAGATCTGGGTGGTGACTGAAAGAGTGAGGTGGTGAATGCTGGTGGCTGGACTAGCATCCTGTCAGGTAACTGGGCTCCGACTGAGAGATGAAGGAGCTATTGGATGACAACTTCCTTTCGATGCTCTCTGGGCTCGTCTAAATGGGAGGAAGTCCTGGGGTGGAAGGACTCTTTCGTTTGACCTCATGATGTGTCAGGATTACTCAGGAGGAGCTGTATTGGGAGAGGGACATCTGGTGTGTTGGATTCCTCTGGTTAGCTCACATTACACAGTTACATCATTAGACAGTGTTATTTTTTAATTTCTTTTTCACCTTGTGGAAGAGGTGGAGTGTGCCACCCTCCACTGTGTTCTCACTGACCTTCTGATTTACCCCAAACAGGTACACACAATGCAAAATTGGAACTTTTATTCAGTTAGACGGCTCATGCCATGGACTTGTTAGTCATCTCAGGAGGTTTCCAGGTCAGAAGTTGGTCTATAATGAGAGATAATGTTGACCTTCTATTTAGCGTCAGTTTCTTGCCTCTATTCCTGAAGCAGTCTGTCATCTTTAAGTGTTTGCATACCATCAGTAAAGCAGGAATTCACTCTGTCAAACTGAGGAATGTTTTGGCCTTTCAAGCGGCTGTTCATGGTTTACAGCTTTCCTCCTTGTACTGTAATTGTGGTTGGACTGAATAAGAGCAGCTGCCCAATGCAGAACCAAATGATTTCACTGGCTTATGACTAATTGTAATTGTCTAAAACCTCTACAGAAACCTTGTTGCATTATATTTTTTAGTTCTTTTTGTCCACATTTAAACCCATAATCTCATTGATTCAGTTAGTGTGCATGTGGACTGACACTCTGCTCACACTCAACACTCTGTTTGTCTACAAACAGAGTGTTGCTATCAGTCCTTGAAGTCATAATTCATAACTCTGTTTGCACCTCTCTGATCTACTTTGATGTTACAACAATACTAAACATCTTCTGAGCTGAGGTGCTTTGCTTTGGTTCATAACTGGGCTGATACTTTCCTGAACAGCCAGAGAACATTTCCTCGATCCTTTTCCCCTTTGCTCTTTTTATACATAATGTTTCATGCTTTGCTTTGCGCTTGTGAACTACCTTCCCCCTACATGCACTGGCGTCAGTAGTGCAATCCTGGTCATGTTGCTCCATTTGTGGCATTTTTGTGGAGGCCTGGTCTTCATGTTTTTTTTCAGGGATGGGTTAGTTTGACAAGGGAGTGTTTGTTTGGGATTACCAGTAGCTGGATGAAGGCACCGTTGCTGGTTTTTTACAAATTGTGTTTTTATACTCAAAATGCAGTTGTGTCAAAGTCAATTATATGAATTTAATAGATTTACCAAATTGCAGGCAGTGCTTAAAACATTTCTGATGCTTATCGAGATCATCCTCAGTAACATTTCACCATCTTCACACATGATCATGTGTAGTGCGTCACAAGGTCTCGGTTTTTACCTCACAATATTGCAGCTTGCACATTTGATTATTATTATCTCAAATTATGGAGCTTCTCCTCATCTTCTCATCACAAACTGATGTTTTCTCAGTATCCCTCCATCAGTACCTGAAAAGTATCTTTAGCCTGAAGTGAACTTTGATCAAGTTTAGGTGCAGAACTAATGAAATCTGTTGCTTTATATACATTAACATACATTAACACTAACATTATTAACATTAAAAAAATTTTGTAAAAGGTTGTGAGAAACACACAAAATATCGGAGCACTGTTTCACTCTACAACACACTAATGACAACATGACAGTCCCTATGACTTACAAAATCAGATAATACAGTAAACATATGCAGTGGTGATGAATGTCAACCTATTTTTTGTTACTTAACTGCCCAGCAACACAAAATACTTCGAGACCCCTGGCAGTGTTAACCTGCTAGGGGTCATTCTGGTTGATACGGGATATCACATCGATTGTATGAGTTTCTGCATGGAACTGATTATAACTGGAACTGTTTTGAAACAGAAGTAGTTGATCAGCAGACTCGAAGAATAGACCCCCCCCCCTTTATCTGTCTTTAACAGACCAAGGTTTGTTCATTGCCTTTTTTTCAGGCTCCATAACAGTCATTAATTCATCACATTTCAAGTGGATTTGGATGTTTTTTTTCCAGGTTTCATGCAGTGTGTGTGTCAGATACAGATTGTTACTGAATGTCTTACATGTGATAAGAGAATACGACTGTGAGCGTGTTCTAAATGCAGGGAGAAATAACCCCTAAGTACCTCAGGACACCAGGAATCATCTGATGAATCAGGTGATTCATGCTTTGGGGGTAGAAATGTGAGCTCTGCTTCCGTCTGTGATGGCGGCTTCATTCTGCCCACCAGACTCAGATACCTGCACCTTCACCCAACACCAGCATATCATGATTATAATGATGATGGATTGATAGATAAATACGTACTTTATTAATCCCAGAGGAAATTGCACAATTTAATATTGATAATATTGATATTGATGATGATGATTATTATTAATAATGTTATTTTTGTTATTATGATAATGATGATGATGATTATAGCACGACAGAAAATATTCTTCTTATATACATCTACAAATCAAGAACATTGTTATGGGAAGGTGCCAAGTAACTACCAGCACCAAATATAAAGACAAGATAAGACATGATGAAAAATATATTATAATTATAATGTTAGTGACAAACATGATACTGTATACTATATCCATTCTTGATTTTTGACAGTTTTAATACAAACATCCCAACATGATAAAAGTACAGAATTTCACAAAATTTATGTGAAGTCCGATAAAAGCCTCGAGATGTTTTGTTAGCTACCTAACAGGCGCACTAATGGCCACGGCAGAGTAACGTTTACTACAAGGATACAGGTATGCTGCTGAATTTTGAGTTTGCTTCAATAATCGGTGAGCTATGACTGTGAATGGTATTCACTGGGCTTCTTCTGTGTTGTATGATGAACAGTTGGTTAAACAATGACTTCACAGCACATCAGTTTTCTTTTTCTTTTCCCTTTAATTTAGAAGTTATTTGAGTTTTACTCATCTGTTGGTCCATCTTTCCATCTGTTCATGTCCATATCTACAAACTATACACACCGGCTATACCAAACTTCACACATAAATGAACAAGTTGCAAGTTTTTCCATGAATATTGGTCATGTTTTTTTCCCCTGTTTGTTTAATGCACACCTGATTATGCTATTTCTTTTACGATGTCTATCTTTAAGCAGCATAGGATACCTCTCTTGTGTGTTTAAGTGTTTGGCTTCACTGACTGAAATTCATTTTTTGTCGCTCAGCATATGAGCATTTATTTGATGACCATGTTTCTCCTTGCAGATGAGATCATGCAGCAGGAAATCAGGCCCCTGCTGGCTGTCGACATCATAGAGCAGCTTCATCGCCAGTTTGCCTTGCTCTCAGGTACGTGTCAGGACTTAAACTGGACTCTCAGAATCCTCAGGAGTGAAATGTGTGTTAAATTTTGGATGATGGACCTGCCACTTTTTGATCATTTTGCCACTTGTTTCTCATGACTCTAGAATCGGTAGCCTCTGGTCACTTGTGCTAGAAAAAGAAGATACAACCGTAACCATTTGATGGAATCTTGAATAGAATGGATGGAGAACCACTGCTGTGCTTCCTCCAGAGATACAATATTGCTGTTTTCACAGGCTGAACTGTAATAGAAAGAACTTAAATTATTGTAAATTTATACATAAACCATATTTTATAAAGTTATTAATGAGATTTAATTCCCAGGTCCTTGACTCCTACAGTTTTTTCCAGAATGTAGTGTAAGAAAGCAAACATGTGACAGAAGCTTTCATCATGCTAACTCTTAGATATTGTGCAGTAAAGTGTATTTTCATGTCAATCACTTGAAAGTGAAATGCTGCTAGGGCAAGTTTAGATTCTGGGGTCAAAAACTAACAAACAAGCAAGCAAAATTAATTTATTGGGAAATTAAGAAGTAACACAACAGACAGTATCACACATCTGAATATAGCAGGTGAAAGACAAGCAATTACTATGCATTGTGTAAACATGTCACATCGGCTGAAGCGTCCGGGATCACACACATCCTTAGTGGAAAATTTAAACTGAGATTTTTTAGCTTAATGCTGCCATCTCGTGGCACTTTGAAGATGCAAACTCTTTCTTTATCTTTCTGAAAGTGATGGACAAGACCCAACAACAACTGAGATAAAAAAGAAAAAGGAGAAGATAGCAAAAGATTTTATATTTAAGCAAATTTGTTGTTGACATCAGGAGAACACGCCTCCACCTTAACATGTTAATAATTACTATAATAATAATGATAATCCATCCAAGGTTATCCTCTAGAAGACAGAATGACCATAAATGTCTCGTCTTTAGCCTCTTTTCCACCTGGAGGGTCTGGAGCCTATCCCAGCTGACTACGGGTGAGAGGCGGGGTACACCCCGGATGTGTTGCCAATTCACCAATACAAAAGACAAACAAACACTCACACACTCCACACCTATGGACGATTTCGAGTGGTCACAATGCAATCGGGAAGTGGGATGAAGTCGGAGAACCTGGAGAGAACCCACACAGACACGGGGAAAACAAACAAACTCCTCATAGAAAGGAATTGAACCCGAAACCTTCTTGCCGTGGGTCATCAGTGGTACCCAGTGTGCTACTATACCACCAAAACAACACCAACTACAACCAATGCAGTCACAGACTGTAACATCCCTCAACACCCATGAATTCAGAATTTTACCATGACCTACTTGCATTGGTCATAGATCAAAGCCAGTGCTCTGACCTACTGACATTGATCAAAGCACTAGCTTTGATCTGTGTTCTTACTCACACTGGCCTTCTTCCTCATCTTTCTATCTTATCTGGTCCCTGAGTATAAAAGTTGAAATTTGACCTTGACCTAGTTTTCTCAAGGTCAAAGTCATCATCTCTTTTTCATCCCCTTCGCTGCCCGAGTAATGTCCTTTTTGTTTCATCTTTCTATCTGCAACAGTTGCAAAGATATTTGGTGGACATACTAACCGACGGACGGACGGACGAACACATGATGTAGTAATTATAATAGTTGATTTTATTTAGAGGTGCTTTTCTTAACACTCTTGGATGCCGGATGACAAAAAAAAAGTGAAGTGCAGAAAGTTTCAAACAATGGTTAGATTACAACAATCTGAAGTAAAGGGAAATGTGTGTGAAAACACTGAGCAGACACCAGAGTAAACACAAGTATCTACAACCAGAGTTAGATGTGACTTTCCCACAGGAGAGACTGTTTGATGTGGATGATTGTTGTAATGCAGGAGGGCGTGGGAGAGATGGCGCCCCCATCATCACCTTCCCAGAGTACTCAGGCTTCAGTGACGTGCCAGAGGAGGACTTCCTCAATGTTGTCACTTATCTAACCAGCATCCCCAGGTAAACATACACACGCACGCACACACACACACACACACACACACACACACACACACACACACACACACACACACACACACACACACACACACACACACACACACACACACAAACACACACACTCTCTCTCACACACACACACACACACACACACTTACAGGTCACAGATGTAATAAAGCCTATCCCAGCGACAGGCAGGGTACACCCTAGATAAGACGTCAGCTGATCGTGGGCCTCATAAAAGACAATGTAGCCCGTAAAGTCAGGTCCTCATTGTAAATGACAAGTGGTATTTAGCTGACCTGCCTGGTTAAATAGTGGCTAAAAAATCAGTGCTTTCTTTTATTGCTACAATAATGAACTTATTCTTGCTCACCTCAGCCTAACAGGAGAAATAGAAATTTAAACCAGAGCTTGTCAAACTTTCCTTGCTTCAAAGCACACATCTGAGCTAAATGATGAAGGCAGCTGAAGGAAGGCACAGTCTCACCAGCCACGAACCTCACCGCAGGTCACTGACCCAAAGTGACTGATCGATGTATTCCCAAGGAAGTACACCACTACATACAAACATATAAATATCTCTACCAATGAAGATCCAAATGGTTTCAATGATGTGTCTGTATCCTGTAAAAGAGAAAAAACCGATAACAAAAAACCCTGAATAAAGTTTTGTGCGACCAGCGGCCGATGTTATCTGGTAAACTGCTTTGGTGAACAAATATGAGCTGACCTACAACTGTCAGTAAAAGTGAAAGTAGCAGTCCAGTTACATCTGATCTCTGCCTTTTGTCTGCAGCCTGGATGCTGCAAGCATCGGCTTCATCATCATCATCGACCGGCGGAAGGACAAATGGAGCTCCGTCAAGGCCTCCCTGTCCAGGATCGCTGTAAGTTCTCCCAGAATTCATGTCACCAGGGTCGGGTAGCGACCAGTAGGTACTCAGACCAGCCTGCTTATTGGTCAGCTACTTTCAGACCTACATCGTGACTAAAGCCGATTCACTAGTGCTTTAACCTGTTACTTTTGTTTTGTAATGAGACCACCAACTGTTCTGGGCAGTAAAGACAAATTAAATATTGTTTATTTGAATATCTTTTTTGTTTCTCTACTGAAATTAGAACCAGTCTGACATTTTTTACTCTGTCAACAGCGTAAAACACTAACATGGTCATCACTTCTTATTCGGACAATGTGTGAGGAGTGAGCAAAGTTATTTTTCTATTATATATTTTGTTAGAGTTACTCTCCAAACACCCTGTGAAAAAATATTAGTTTTCTGAATGTCTTTTGGTGTACTAGTCCTACCATCCCCCCTTGTGAGACATGGCAAGACCCAGGTGCAACCGGGGCTCTTTGGATCACTGCAGCATTTACTGCCTGCAGGTCCTGTATAATCCTCCAGCCGGTGGATGGTGGGGCCTTTTTGACTGAAAAAATAGTCGTATTACATGTTGAATCAGAACAAACAGGTCATTGGGGTCTTGTAAACATAGTACCTTCGTTGTCTCGTCATAACCGCATTTGAAGTTTTAACACCAGGGACATGTTGTTTCAGTACCGTGTGATAACTGGTTTGTTTTGCGTTTCACAAATCCAAATGTGTTCCAAATTGAGAATTGGGCTACCGATGGGGACATCAGCTGTTTCTGTCTTGTCTGGCACAAAAGGTTTTGAGACTTCCGGTGTCTCTGGCCCAGATAGTCATGCTGAGAAATCTCCTTTCACTCTCTTATCACAACAGTTTCTTGTGAAATGTCCTTGTTTCCCACAGTTCCAGCATCCACTATCTTTTGTTGGTTGTCTCTGCCCATAACTAACCCCCTTTCACTTGCCCTTGCGCGAGCAGGCTGCAGTTTCCTCTGCTCAGAGCGAGTTTGTTATGATAATTTTGTGTTTTTTTCCTATGTTTCTGTGTATATTATTCTAACATAAATATAGATAATGTATAGTAATATGCTAGTGTACTCCAGGGAGGAGTTGATGTCCATGAGGGTCAAAGGAGACCCAGCAACACGCGATCTCATCCCCGCCGAGCTCTGACAGAGATATCGCGGATGCCGAGCGGGTCGCGTATATTTTTATTTTTAATTTTATACTGTTTATATTTTAGTTATAGTTTAGTATATATGCCCTGTTAGTGCTGCATGTGTCTGTTAGTGTAATGTATGTCTTGTGGTATGTCCTGTGATGTCAGTGTTTCTTTTTCTCCTGGTGTTTAATCCAGTATTAATTCGTGATGTAATGCCTGAGCAGTGGATATATACAATTACCTCCGGGATTAATAAAGTATCCAAACTGGTTCCATGTCGGAGAACCAAAGCTGGATGGGAGATTTATCGACTCACATGCTGTTGTGTTGTCTAGGGGGCGTTTCCAGGTAACTTGCAGCTGGTGCTGGTCTTGAGGCCTTCCAGATTCTTTCAGAAAGCCATCGCAGACATCGGCATCAAGCTGCACAAGGATGACTTCAAAATGAAGGTACCGGTAAGCATGCTTCTGTACAACCAGTGTCCTCAGAGGCATTCCCTTCACAGGTTTCCTTCATTCTCAGATGTTCCATTCCTATTTACTGTATGTGCAACAGTTGCATTTGGAGTCATTGGAGTTTTCACTGTGAAGAACAAATCTAGAACTTGGATCAATCCATAACTTTAGTCAAAATGAAAACAAATTTTCATCCCTAATAATAATCTCATGACAGAATCTTCATGCAAATCTGACAATAGCTGTTCAGAGAAATGGTTGCCGGCAGGCTCCTTACAATTACAAAAATCACACACTTGTAGTTGGATTTATTCAAAATTCAGATCCGGACTATCTCACTGTTCTCTTTAGTCTTTGTGACAATCTATCAAATGTTCTATCAAGTGTAAATAACCAGAAAAGTAGAAACATCTTATCCCTCAATGCTTCATGGTTTGGGGACTTTGCTGTCCTCTAGTGGCCGATGTGACCTCGTGTCCATGGGTTTGGTTGTGTGATCATGTGTCTTTTGTGTTGTTGTAACATGTGCTCCTGTTTCTCTGCCTCTCATTATGTGTGTTCAGTCAGTGCATTACTGAGTCATTGTTGAATTGTTATGGTGAGTTTTTACTGAGGACTTTTGAGTTATCATTTTGTGGATAACCTTTTGTGGAATTTTAGTTTGGGACTACATATTGAAGATTTTGTGCAGTACTTGGGACTACTTGGAATATTCTTTGATTTTGTTTTGTACTTGCATTTTGGATTACTGTCTCTTGCTCTGCGTTAGTTGGTTTGTACTTTGTTTAGACCCTATTTGCCTCCTTTAGCATAGTGGTTAGCAAAGTGCTTTACCAGCCCAGCGACCCAGGTTTAATTCCTGATAAACACAATGTCCCCAAGAAGACAATATGAATCTTTCTCAGAATGCGATGCTTTGTTCCTGCTACATGCCCAAACCAAACCAGGCAAAATCAATGAAATCCATGATGGGGGAAGTCAATCTCCAATGAAAAACAAATGTGTGCTACATTCCATTAGATAAGTAATGGTGTGTCAGTAGGTACATCCACACAGCTTCAGCATCTGCGTGATTATAACCAGCATGTGACAAAGATAAAATCAACACAAGTGTGTGTCACGCTGAACAATCCATTATGTGATGTCGAAGACTGTAGATGGAGTTGTTGGGCGTGGAGTTGGAAGAAGTGTGTCTGTTGAGGACTGGTGGAGGGACACTCATTGTTCCCTCTTAGGCTACTTCGACCAGAATTCCCCAGATAGAGATTGTGAATGAAGTTATAGGCAGGATTCAATAGAAAGTAAAGAGGGGAGGAGGGAAGAGAGGAGAAAGAATGTGGGTGGGGCTGAGGGTATGAATGTGAATGGGAAAGAGAAAGTCGAGACAAGTAGAGCACAATGAGTTCATCAGAACCAACAGGTATTCAGAGGTGTGGCTGAGGCCTGACCTGACACGACCTTACAACATTAACTACATAAACACTTTAATACACATCAGTTTATTAAAGAAAAGAAAAATTAAACAACAAAACACTTGTTGTCAGGGGACACAGAGTACAAGTTATTCACATTATTCACGTTAAGAGCAGCGACAGCGCACTCTGGACATTAAACTCAAAGTGGCATATCTGCCACTCTCTCTCTCTCTCTCTCTCTCTCTCTCTCTCTCTCTCTCTCCCCCTCTCTCTCCCTCTGTCTCTTTTACTTGACCCATCCATATCCCCAGTGTATTTCTCTTTCCCAACCAACAGGTCAAGGCGGATGACCGCCCTCCAGAGTCTGGGTCCTGCCCGGAGTTTCTTCCTGAGTGAGGGAGTTTTTCCCCGCCACGTCACTTATGCTTGCTCTGGAGGGCATTGTTGGCTTTCTATCTGTAAAGCGCTTTGAAATGCCTTCAGATGTGATTAAGCGGTATATAAATAAAAGTTGATTGATTGATCGACCTGCTTGAATAAAATTTCAACAGAAAAATCATTCCCAGTCTATCTCCACTACAAATCTTGTACACTGAGTTAAAAAAGTAACGACAAAAACAACAACAAAACAATGACAATGGTTTTTATGCAGGCAGATAGATGTAAATAAAGTACAATTATTTTTGTTGAAAAAAAATGTAATGTGCACATGAACACATTAAACGTGCATATTAGTTTTCCCTAATATTGTACTTTTTTCTGTTTCGATTGTTCTTGGAGGCAACACTTCCATGAAACTGTACTATTGAAATTTATGAAGTTCTTATTTGTATGTTGATTCAGTTTGTGCACAAAACAACCATGCTGAGACATATCTGAATGTCTCTTTGAAATTCTCCAAGCATGTCTTTTAAAAACCATGTTGAACAGCCTGCCTTGCTTTGCAGGCTCTGCTGGAGGAATCGCACCATAGCCAGACATTAGACCACATTTTAAAACCCTGCTTTCATTTAATTCTGTCTCGCGCTGCTGGTATGAAAATGCCTTCATGGACGCAGGCTTTCATTACACAGTAGCTGGGGTTGGTTGGGCTTGCCGTGCCGAGACAGCTTGTACACAACCCAAAACCTGTCTGGTCCCACGTGGTATGAGACTGTAATCCATCGCCTGGAGGACAGTAGGTTTAGGGAAGAGGGCAAACAAACCAACCACCAAACAACCCTGAACCCAGCAATGGGGGAAGGTTGGGCTTGGGGCCAGCAACCCCAAACTGTGAAAACCTATATATGCTACAGAAATGTTGAATACAGAAAGACAGACCCCAATCCTGAGGGAGGAAGGTTCTTCATCAAGAGGAAACATGACGATGTGTGATGCAAGCCGCAAGGACCCCACAGAGCCGAAACCCCTTCTTTCAAACAGGAGCATTAGAATAGGAACATGGAATGGTAGGTCCATGCACGAGACAGGAAAGACCATGCAAGTAGCAGGAGAAATGAGGAGATATAGCTTAGATCTGCTAGGAATCAGTGAAACACGGTGGACCCAATCCAGACAACAAAGACTGATGTCAGGAGAACTCCTGCTATACTCAGGACATGAATGTGGTGAAGCCCCACACACAGAAGGGGTTGGTCTGCTGCTATCCAAAACAGCTCTGGGGGCACTGATGGGTTGGGAACCACATGGATCCAGAGTTATAATGGCCACCTTCAGAACCAAGAAAAAGAAGATCCAGATGAATGTAGTACAGTGTTATGTGCCAACAAACGACAGCGACGACGCACATAAGGACATCTTCTACAACAGACTTCAAAGCATCCTGGAACAACTTCTACAACAGACATCAACATACTCATGGGGGACTTCAACGCAAAAATCGGAGGAGACAACACGGGGTATGAAGAGGTGATGGGAAAGCAAGGACTAGGAGAGATGAGTAACAACGGAGAGAGGTTCCTGGACACCTGTGCCCTAAACAACCAAATTATCGGAGGAAGTGTCTTTCCCCACAAGAGGATACACAAAGCAACGTGGGTTTCGCCGGATGGAGTGAAGGAGAATCAGATTGACGACTTCTGTATAAACAGGAAATTCAGAAGATCACTGCAGGATGTGTGAACAAGGAGGGGAGCAGATGTAGCATCAGATCACCACCTTGTAGTTGCCACACTAAAGCTGAAGCTGAAAAAACACTGGACACAAATAAAATCAAGATGAAAGAAGTATAACATCTGCCTCTTGAAAGACACCGAGATTTCAGGCCCTACAAGAACTGAACAGTGAGGACACACCAGATAGATGGGGAAAGATAAAAGAGGCTATAACATCAACCTGCCAGGAAGTCCTTGAACCAATGAAGAGCCAACAGAAGGAATTGATATTACCAACATAATGCTAAAGGTCCTGGAGAGGAGACAGAAGAAATTCAATATTAACAACTGCAAAACACGGGCAGGTAAGGCAAAGGCCCAGAAAGAGTACACAGAGATCAACAAACAAGTGAAGAAATATGCCAGAAAAGACAAGAGAGACTACATTGACAGCTGAAAAGAAAGAAAAAGAAGCTGAACAGGCAGCTGCGAAAGGAAATATGGCAGAGCTTTACAAAACCACCAAGAAACTGTCAGGAAAGAGCAGCCAACCAGAGCGACCCGTGAAAGATAAGGAGGGACTTACAAGCAAAGAACCACAACAACAACAGGAAATATGGGCATCTTACTTAGAAGAGCTGCTAAACCGACCTACACCACCAAACCCACCAGAGATAGAAGCAGCAGAGACAAACCTTCCCATCAACTGTGGAATCCCATCTAAGATGGAAATCAAGAAGGCCATTGCTCAACTAAAAAATGGAAAGGCGACAGGACTGGACAACATCCCAGCAGAGGCACTGAGGGCAGACATAGATGCTTCTGTAGAAATGTTATACCCACTATTCAGGGAGATCTGGGAGAAGGGGAAATTCCGAAAGACTGGAAAGAAGGGTACCTGCTCAAGCTCCCCAAAAAAGGAGACCTCAGTCAGTGCCATTACTACAGGGGAATCATGCTGCTATCAGGGCCGGGGAAGATCTTCAACAGGATTCTCCTGGAGCGAATAAAGAGTGCTGTAGACCCACTGCTAAGAGACCATCAAGCAGGCTTCCGGCAGAATAGATCCTGTGTGGATCAAATTACAACTCCGTATTAAAGTTGAGCAAGCAGTGGAATGGAACTCTCCAATCTACATAAACTTTATAGATTACGAGAAGGCGTTTGATAGTGTTGATAGAAACACCCTTTGGAAACTGCTCAGACACTATGGCATCCCACTATGGACACTATGGAGTTCCTTATCCCTGATAAGGAACTCCTACAAAGGGACGACATGCAGAGTTATCCATGGAGGTCAGCTCACTTGCAGCTTCTATGTGAAGACTGGAGTCAGACAGGGCTGCCTACTGTCTCCTTTCCTCTTCCTCTTATCGTTTGATTGGATAATGAAGGTCATAACAACACATAAGAGAAACGGGATCCAGTGGACAATTACATCACAGATCGATGACCTAGACTTTGTGGATGACATTGATCTGCTCTCACATACCCAAAAGCAGATGCAAGAGAAGACAAGAGTGTTGGCAGACACCTCATCAAAAATTGGCCTCACCATCCATAAAGGAAAAACAAAAATCCTCAAGGTTAACACAACACACGGAGACCCAGTGACACTGGAGGGAACAGCACTTGAGGAAGTGAAAGCCTTTACATACCTGGGCAGTGTTATCGATAGTCAGGGAGGCACAGAGGCAGATGTCAAGGCAAGAATAGGTAAGGCAAGAGCCGCTTTCATCCAACTGAAGACTTTATGGAGTTCGAAACCAATCAGCCAACGGACAAATCTCAGACTATTCAACTCAAACGTCAAGTCAGTACTATTATACGGATCAGAGTCATGGAGGACAACAAAGGCAACAACAATGAAGGTGCAAACATTCATCAACAGCTGCCTTTGGAGGATCCTGGGGATCCGTTGGCCAGATAACATCAGCAACAAGGACCTTTGGGAGAGAGCCAGCCTACCGCCAGTGGAAGAGGAGATCAAGAGGAGAAGGTGGGGATGGATTGGACACACACTCCGGAAGCCCAATACAAGCATCACACGACAAGCCCTTAGATGGAACCCACAAGGCATGAGAAAGAGAGGGAGGCCAAAGAACACCTGGCGTAGGGACCTTGAGACTGACATGAAGCAGCGTGGACTGACGTGGAAGCAGCTAGAACGGAAGGCCCAGGATAAAGGACTCTGGCGGACTGTGGTCAACGGCCTATGCTCCATAAAGGAGCGATAGGCGTAATGAAATAATTACAAATGCATTTCATTTAATTGGTATTAAACTTTAGGTACGGACTGCCCTCTGCTGTTATGCTTTGGGTTCTCCTTGCCTGCAGTGTGTAACAAATTCCCATAAATACTCCACCCTGACCTCGGACCCCTAATGCCCAGGTTATGTTGTGCTTTTAGGATGACCTTTACAACAGGAGAAATGTGATGAAGGACCCCTTGGGGGGACATTGATGCTAAAAAATCCAGTGACCTTCCTTTACATCAGTGGTCACCAACCCTAACCAAGTAACTTTTCTTGTGCAGATAGTGGTCATGCAGGGTAAAACCCTCCTGAAGTCAGTGACTATAGCTGTGACTGTACATTATCAGTTAACACTATGTAGAGGCTAAAGAAGAACTGATTTTGGGACGTTATATTTCACTGCGGTGCACTGGTGATGTGTCCTGGGTGTACCCAGTCTCTTTATTTTTTTTTATATACCATACTGATCCCCTAGAGGAAATTAAGAGCACACTCTAGTGTTAGTCACACATGCATATAAATGTGTTGTGTACAGGCCCCTGTCCTTTTGATCATGATCCAAAGCTCATGACCATCTGTGAGAGTAGGAACGTAGATTGACTGCTAAATGAAGAGCTTTGCCTTTTGTCTCAGCTCCCTCTTCACCATGACAGACCTATAGGACGACTACAGCACTGTAGCTGCTGCACCGGTCTGTCTGCCAGCCTCATGTTCTGTCACTTCCCTCACTTGTGAATAGAACCCCAAGAAGCCAGTCATTTTCAGATTACCACCGCTGTATCCGCTGCAGTGGGTCACAGGGAGCCGGAGCCTACCTCGGCGGCATAGGGCGTGAGGCGGGGGACACTCCGGGCACGACGCCAGTGCACCACGGAGCCACACACAAAGACATACAACCATGCACACACACACTCATTCCTACGAGCAATGTGGAACGGCCAATCAACATGAAGCACATGCTTTTGGAGGTGGGAGGAAGCCGGAGAACGCGGAGAGAACCCACGCAGACACGCGGACTCCGCACAGAGCGGGACTCGAACCCGGGTCCGCAGTGTTGTGAGGCGGCAGCGCTAACCACTGCGCCACCGTGCCGCCCACCCCAATAATTAAATTTTGTGGTCCCCAGACTGGACCTCCACCGCCCATCCACCACATCACTCCTGTCCTTCAACAGCTTCACTGGCTTCCGGTCAAGTTCCAAATCAATTTTAAAATCCTCCTCCTCACTTTCAAGGCCATCCACAACCTTGCCCCTCCATATGTCTCTGACCTTCTTCTTGTTACCACTTCCTCCCGCTCCTTCAGATCCTCCTCCTCCTTACACCTGTCTGTCCCTTCAGCCTGTCTCACTACCATTGGGTTCAGAGCATTCAGCCGCTCTGCTCCCCGTCTCTGGAACTCACTACCACCCCAACTTAGAAACATTGATTCCCTCCCCTACTTCAAAGCACAACTGAAACACGTCTGTTTGAGACTGCCTATTCCAGCATTAATCTGTTGCTCTTTGTATTGATTTCATCTATTTTTATTGTTGATTCTTAAATGGACTTAGTGTAATTCTGTACGGTGTCCTTGAGTGTCAAGAAAGGCGCCTCTAAATAAAATGTATTATTATTATTATTATTATTATTATTATTATTATTATTATTATTATTGTTGTTGTTGTTGTTGTTAAAGATGATGAACAGAACTGGGGATCAAGGTCAGCACTGATGAAGTCAGTGGAGGGATTTCAAAGAAGCCTGAAGGATGGGACAAGAATGGGAAAGAACCCCTAATAAATGTAGCCTTTTTATATAATAGATGAATAAAGTGCTTTTTTAACATTGCAAAATGAGTTTTTAAACATTTAAAATCACAAAACCATTAGCTTGGTTTCTAGCTGTCTTGCCAGGGTTTGATAAATGCTTCAAACAAGAACAATAGATGTGCCGGCTGTTCACTGTTCACCATCGGATGTTGTATTTACTACTACCAGCATTAGGGCTACTATCATTAGACTCACTGTTGCCATATTTTTTTTCATGATTGAAAGTACCAGTGATGCATTAAATGCTTTTTTTTTCAGATTGTGATGCTGAACTCCCTGTCCGATCTGCATGGCTATGTGGAAAAAGGCCAGCTGACCCGGGAGCTTGGGGGAAGCCTGGAGTACTGTCACAGCCAGTGGATACACCACCGCACTGTGAGTGAATAAAGAGAAATATATCTTCAAGACGTTAACCCTATTTACCAGTGATTTTAAAGCTAACCCTACACCAACAGCAGGATTATGGTCAGTTGCATTCAGGGTGCTGCAGATTCATGTTTCGATGTTCCCTCCTAGGCTATAGAGAACTTTGCCATGACGGTGAAAACTACTGCCCAGATGTTAGAAAGGTTCGGGACAGACCTGGCAGAGACTGAGCTTCCCAATGATGTTCAGTGTACCAAAGACCTGCTTACAGAACACACAGACAAACATGGCAACCTCAAGGTGAGTTGGTGAATGTCGCCTATCCACCCACATGCATGCATGCAAACACATGTGCGTTGTTAGTGCACAAGTGATACCAGAGGACTGGTTCACCGATGGCAGTCAGATCAAATGTGTAACACATTGTCCAAGGAAAGAAATTTCCAAGAAGAGTGGAGGGTCATACCTAACTTTCATCTAGGAGATGACATCCATTCCTTCAGGTAACTTGCCTGGTCAGTCAACTCATTTAAACCTGTGACACCAGAGCAATATATGAGCTGAAGGCCACTATCAAAGCTGCCTGGACTTCCACAACATCTCAGCAGAGCCACAAGTTGCCTCCAGGCAACATTAATATAGTGTAATAATTCATGTAAAAAGAGTCCCGAACAAGTACAAACTGCATGAGTAAACATACTTCTCAGACCTCTGACTATTCTGCACTATAAATACTTTTTGACTGATTTTGTGAAACATATTGATACTTTTAGATACTAGAGTTTTGATTTTCATGCCATAATAAAACAATAGAATGGCTTGAAATATTTCAGCTTATGTGTAGTAATGCTAAAACATTTTAAATTAAAGTTTTTGAGATACACCTGCATATTGACAATCCTGTGGTCTAGAACGCTAGGAGATAGTCTTCATTTTTCATTTTAAACAAATGTCCATTTTTTCCCCCCTCCATAACAACAAACCCCTTTTTCCCCCTCTTGAATCGACCCAGTATTTAAATGGTGGCTATGAAATAAATAAATAAAAATACAAAGATCTTTCTTCTGTCCATTCTCTTTTTGATGGTTTGCCATGGAACTCTACAGCATTCTCCTTTTCCAACCAAACGTCGCCCTAGAGACATTTAAGATCAGACCAACAGTACACAATGTAATCCAGGACAAAAGAGGTTGTACTCATGTATCTGCAATGGAATAACAGATCTAAATCTATATGGCAATATTTGGTATACCATCACAATATAAAAGTAAAAGTACTTTACATTAGTCAAGTGTACTTACAGGACACGTCCTGATGCAATGGAGGGATGCTGATTCCTCTGTTTCACACAGTGGCTCAAGGAAGTAATGATGTATCCTGAAATGGAGAAGTTAAGAGAACTTTGCAAAACATGGTGTCACAACCAGATTAGAAAGACCCTAAGCAGACCACAGAGACAAACTCAGGTGTACATTTAGAAAGAAACTTTAATAATAGGTGAAGTGGGGGCAGAGGGGCAATGGTGGCTGGGTCTGGAGGGAAGTTCCAAGGAAAGGCGAAAGCAGCAGAAGGAGGAATGTATTGATGATGTGACATATGAAGTCCCTTTTTGTACATCGTCCTGTATTTACCTTTTCGTTGAATTACTGAGTGACAGTTCACTGTTCCACTTTCTAACCCAGGACGAGCTGAAGTTGGCTCTGAAGCAGGGTACAACCTTGTTAGGCTGCATCAAGGAGCAAGCGGCTAAGTCTGAGAGTCACACACCAAACCCAGATGAGATGGAGAACCAAACAACCGTGGAAAGGTGCAACAGCCTAGCTTATCTGGTATATCATGGTCATGCAGTTATCCCAGCGTGTGTGTAATGAAGTTCCTGTCATGGGTTTCAGGCTCCTGGCCCAGCTGGATGAAACAGAGAATGCCTTTGAACAGTTCTGGTGCAAACATCATCTGAAGCTGGAGCAGTGCCTGCAGCTACGCCACTTTGAGCAGGACTTCCGAGAGGTAAACAGTACCTGTAGATCAGCCTGCTTCCCAGTCTGTGAAACACCTGAGTCTAACACAACCTGCTCTACATTAGGTTTTCACTGTAAAGTCCCATTGTGAAAATCACACTGACCACTGTTTACCTGAACTCAAAAAAGTTTTTCTAAAGATACTTCGTTTTTTTTTTTTTTTTGTATTCCAATCTGTTTCCATGTTTTTAACACAACCTTAAAGCAGTGGAGATGAGTTGTTTATATCATGTCTGTCTATTATAAGTCTCATACTCTATCCTCTCCTCCATCTTTCAGGTCAAAGTGTCTCTTGACAGTTTGATTGAAAGTCTAACCAGCCTATCAGATACGGGGGAATGTGCCACCAGAGCTGAAGCCCTGCTTAAGGAGCTGAAAACACTAGAGGAGAAGGCTCAGGTTCGTCAACACATACAAATATTTACTTCAGGCTTTCCCTGCAGTGATACACTTGATTTAACCCAATTACTAATTACTACTGACATATGATTTTAATTATATTTTAAATATGATGTGTATTGCTCGTGCTTCTTTCATCTTAATCTTTTACTATCTTTATTTCCCATTTGTAATTGTTTCTGACTAGATAGTGTGCATCCACACACAGGGTGAAATGGGATTAAATTACTGATTGATTTAGTGTCCAAGTGTTTATCTCCACTAGATAAAACATCTTCATGACAAATATTCTGTCACCTTTGATCAGAGAGCACTAAGAAGTTTTTTTTTTTTGTGACACGTAGTAACACAATGGCATCTACATAGAGCCTTCTGATTCTGATAAATTTATCATGGGAAACATGATTGTTTACATTTTTTTCTATATATGTAGTTGCAAAATTATGTTCTAAAATGCTCTTCCCTGCAGTCCACAATAGAGAAGGCCCAGCTCCATGCACTGCATGGCGACCAGCTGATCCAAAGCAACCACTATGCTGTGGACTCCATTAGACCTAAATGTGTGGAGCTCCGGAGAGTCTGTGATGACTTCAGCAATGAGGCCAAGAAAAAGACAGATGTCTTGTCCAAAGCTCTACAGATACATGTGTGCATCGATAAGGTGAGGACATGATGCAAGAAACAAGTTACACCTGGATCACCTGTGACTCCACCCGTAGATTATTGTTTACCTATTGTTTGTCTCCTTCTCAGAGTTTCTGTCATTCTGATGTGTCCAAGTCCTGTGTCAAAATTGAAATTTTGTTTTTTGATCCTTTTGCTTTGATAACTTTCTACCCTAACCCTAAACCACAGTAGTGGTTATGGTGAGATGTTCCAGTTCACATGGTCACTATATAATTATACTTACATGTTAACTGATCCCATATTCGTGCAGCGGTTACGTCCTTCATTCTCACAGAGTTGCCCGACTCTACATGATGTTGATGTCATGTTCACTCTCACATCACAAGATACTTTGGACCATGTTAGTGGAAGTATCGGAAATTTGGGTGGAATGATAGAACTGGATTCCTCCAAGAAAACATTCGCAACAAAATAAATGCCATTTGAAACGTCGTAGCTCCTTGTTGCCATGGTCAAACCTTCATTGTTTCTGACTTCACTTGTTTCCTCGTTGTGGGCGGCAGCAGCTCAGTCCATCAGGTCTTGGGCTGGGGACCGAAGGGTGGCCGGTTCAGAACCCACCCGTGGACCAAAAACTTTTGAGTGTGAACTGGTAGTTAGAGAGGTGCTGGTTCACCTCCTGAGCACTGTTGAGGTGTCCTTTAGCAAGGCCCCGTTCCCAAACAAGTTGCCCGCCACTCTACCCCTCCTTTGCATGCCTGCAGGCCCCTTGTGTGTACACAATGCATTTTCCCGGATTTCGTTATTTCTTTGCTCTAGACCTGGGTGCAGGTCGCTGTGAAAATGTTCTACTGATTTGGGCATTAAACATGAGCTACAAATGGGACTGCTAAAATAAAATTTTAAATTATTATGGTTCAAAATGACCCCCTGATCCACTGGTGAGACATTAATGGAGTACAGGTTCAGTCCAAGCAGGCCATGGAGTCATCCTGAGCTGCTAACAGCTAACCTCTGTACCAGTGTAGCACCCACCTCCACCCAGCTCCTCCTGTCTGCTATTGATGATGTCATCGATACCGATTGTGTTGTCTATGGCGGCACAGGCTCCTGTCCTTGTTTCTTGATTTTCCATCATGGCTCATGTTGGGGTAGGAATGAATGCTTTTCCTGCCTCGTTCCCTTCCAGGCTAGATTTAAACAGGATAGATTTAAAGTTCTAACTTTTAATGAAACAAAGTGACCCAACACAATTTTATTTATTGTAAAAGCAATACAATGAAGAATTCAAGAGCTCTAAAGTAAGATTTGATTTCATCTGCAACTTGGTCCAGTCAGACAAATCTGGATAATAATACCACATAATGACATTCTTCATTCATCTTCTAACCCGCTTAATCCGCAAACGCAGGTCGCAGGGCAGCCGGCGCCTATCCTGGCAGTCTCAGGGCGTGAGGGGGGGGGGCACTGCGGGCACGACGCCAGTGCACCGCGGAGCCACATAGAAACAAACAACCAGTCACACACACTCACTCCTATGGGCAATTTGGAACGGCCAATCAAACTGAAGTGCATGCTTTTGGAGGTGGGAGGAAGCCGGAGAACCTGGAGGGAACCCACGCAGACACGGGGAGAGCATGCGAACTCCGCACAGAGCGGGACTCGAACCCGGGTCCGCCGTGTTGTGAGGCGGCAGCGCTAACCACTGCGCCACCGTGCCGCCCTAATGACATTATTGTCTTCTGGAATTTTTTTCAACCAACAGAAGCCTTTAAATTTACTTAAAGATTATATTCATGAATTTGAAATTGTTATATATTCAGAGTTTGAGCTATATTTATCGTACATAGTGTGCTTTAGTTCACCTGCTCAGGACCTGCACACAGAAATTAGCTTGTAGCTAAATCTGGGAAAGCATCTTTTCTCTTCTGTGAGACAAATCATTTGCACATGGTCCCTGATCCTGATCCTGATTCTGATTCTGCTGATGCAACATTCTCTCGTTCACCTCCGTTTTGTCTCCGAAGGCTTTTGACAACAGTGTCTTCTTCAGCAACTGAATGATTCAACATGTTCAATTTCATCTTGTAACTAAGTTTGTCCTTACACCAAATTAATTAGTCTGCCTGAACAAAAGCAAAACTGTCAGCTCTCTGTTTGAAATATGTGGCTCAGCTTACAGTTTTAAATCCTTGAGGCATGCATTTTTTGCATACAGTTGATTGCTATTGAAATCTTAGGTTTAACCACCAGATAAAATCACTTCCCTGACATACAGTAACTAGTGAAGAGAGGAGCTCAATTTAAACAGATCAGAGGTTTTCATTAACAAAATAATTTAAGATAATAGAACATAAATAATGTTCTTTATATTCATATAGTTTTTGTCCTGTAATCAAACATAATCATACACACAGAAATGTGCATGAATTTAATTGAAAATCCAAAGAGTTTCCAGATTAAACCTGTTTTTTGCTGTGACCAGGTGAACCAGTGGTGCGAGTCAGGTATTTATCTTCTGGCCTCCCAAGCTGTGGACAAGTGTCAGTCGCAGGAAGGCGCTGAGTCAGCCCTGACCGACATTGAACACTTCCTGGAGTCAGCAGAAAAGAACCAGCTGACCGAACTGAGGAACCTCCACAACCAGTATGAAGTTGTGTTATCTGAAGAAATCAAGGTACGTAGCACAAACACACGACTGCATGTCTAGTTGCAAACATAATGAGGACACGACTGATGGTGAGTTCTCTGCCTGCAGTCCAGTGTCCTGAAAGCTCTGAAGCGCCTGGAGGACGTTCAGGAGATGTTTGAAAAGCGCCACGTCAGTCTGAAACGGCTGTCAGCAAAACAGACAAGGCCCATCCAGCCTGTTGCCCCGCGGCCCGAATCCTCTCCCAAACGACCCTCAGTAAAGAACACCCCAAGGGTCCCGGGCAGTCAGCAGCGTGAGTTACATGTTAAAACTACTTCACACAGCAGGTGATGAGACTGGTGTAAAAGAAACTGTTAAACTTGTAAGATTCTATCTCTCACCTAGGGAAGAATAGTTCTCAGTGCTGCTCATTATCACGACGCAGGGGTAATGTTCTCACCCAGCACAAATGTGTTGTTAGTGTGCACCCAAGAGCATGCTGAGGGTAAAATGAGGTGTGGTCTGGTGAATTGTGGGAGAATCTTTTATTAAATGGAGATAACTGCAAAACTGACTAACAAGAACCTGGTTTTCAGCCAAAGTTGCAACATATCTCCTGCTTTTAAAAAGGTGTATTATTAAGATATAGGTAGAGTAGAGTAGAGTATAACTTTATTTATCCCTTAAGGAGGTTCCGTCAGGGAAATTAATTTCTTTCTCCGTCGCACACAGCACAGTAAGTACACAAAACACAGAAAAAGCACACAGAAAGCACCAGCACATAGAAAGTAGTACCAACACCAAATAGAGAGATTAATAAATGACCCATCAAGAATATACAAATAGACAAACATAATTAGGTAAACCTCAGTTTAAGCCGTTCTCGATTATTCGTTGGTTTTTAAAACAAAAAGATAAAAATCAAGTGCGTTTAACGTCCGACCAACACAAATATTGGAACCGTAAAATCACTAGTAAACTGTTAAAAGCGCATACTATCATGTTACTGTACACCAACTCATAGTAAAAACATGAACTATTATATTGTTAGTCTTTAGCAACCCCTGTGACGCGCAATGCGAAAGAAGAGTCTGAAGGTGAGACAGCAACATTTTTTTCTGTACTATATTAAAATTAAAATAAAATAAATTGAATTGTTTGTAAGCTTAAAACAGATTTGTATCAACCAAATATTATTGAAAATGCATACACAAAGTACAGTACAGAACTGGGAATGGTTACTTTGAGTTTAGCCTGGAGACGAGTTAATTCGTTTTACATTGTGTGTCCAGTTGACCACGTAACGCCGTCGACGTACGCCGAGGTTTACCTGTAGTAAGATACATCCACACAGCCAGGTTCATACGCAAAAACCATTCTTGTTACTTTTTTGGTGATACATGGACAAGATTTGATAGCATAAAACAAACACAGAACATGAAGTAACATTTGAACCTGTCGGCCTACTGGGAGATTTAAATAATCACTGGAGTTAAGCTGTTGTACTTTCACACCTAAATAGCAAAGATGGAGGAGATGCATTTCAAGATTTTGCTGCTAAGGGTTTGCTGCAGGCGGTATAATGAACATATCTCTTTTTAATGATATATTAATTAATCCACCCACTTCTCATCTGCTATTAACCAAAGCAGTTGTGTTTATGTCACGACCTGCCCAATACGTAATGTGAGTAGGTCGTGTCATATTATGCTCAAGGACTAAATACATATTCTTTGTACTTTGTGGTGAGATGGTGCAGTGTTTAACTAGCAAACATGCCCTTAATGCATCCACACCCTCACCTTTATTGCTTAAAGAGAGACCTTATTTCCTCTGACATCTTGGGTTCCAAATGTGTAAAGTGCTTTTCAAGCTTCTTTTTAAACCATAACCTGAAAGCATCCCAGAAATGTACATGGATAATGCAACACAAGCTGCAACATTGACAGAAATCACTTATGATGTGTTGTCTCCATTTATTTCAGCCCTGGCTCGTAGAGCCTCTGATAACTCTGTAGGTGGCCGACAGCCAGCTGAAACTGATCCCAACAAGAAGAAGAACATGCGCAAGGCCAAAGGAGGCATCAAGGTACTCCTCTGCAAGACCAGGCTGCTCTTATCACCTCAAAGTGGGAAAGAATAGGTAGATAGATGTATACTTTATTAATCCTGGAGGAAATTGCACAATATGACATTGAGTCATGATATCCTCCTGCTAACATTGATGCCAGTAATCCTGGCACTGTTTTTCAATCTTGGTTCCCTAGCGCATTTGAACAGAATTCAAATATCAGACATATCTGATGGGTACTACCAATACCCAAGAGCATTTCAAACAAACTGGCTCATATCTAGAAGTTTACCATGTCCGTGTGTACTGACGTAACAAGTTCTGGCAGGGCCAGAACGTGGCTGTGATACCAAAAGCAAAGCAAACACATATAATCACAATCAGCACAATGAATAGCATTGACATTCTTGTGGTGGTTATTGAAATATGACTGTGGGTATGGGGTATGTGTACAGGTATATGTTAACAGGACCAGTAATATAGCTGAAACCTGCCCCAGATAGAAGCAATCTGCCACTAACCCCTGGAAAAACAACACGTCACATGATTCTGGTTTGTGTACGGATTCAATTAACAATTTATTGTGTTACAATTATGACCTTATGACCTGCTGCTGGGAGACTTTAATTGAACAGAGCTTGCCACAACACTTTTTTCTTGACTTATGCTAATAATAATACTCCATAATTTATATGTACTTATCATCAAAAATGTGAGACTTGTACATTTGATCATGACTGGACTAAGACATTTATATATATATATATATATATATATATAAATATATATATATATATAAATATATATATATATATATATATATATTTATATATATATATATATTTATACACACACACACACACACACACACACACACACACACACACACACACACACACACACACATATATATATATATATAGACTTTATTTATCCCAAACTGGGAAATTTAGATTTATATCTACATGTAACCTGCAGACCCTTTAATGGACACTACAGTCACAGAATACATTGGAGCACCTCTGTTTTTTTCTTCTTTCTTTCTTCAATTAATTGTACTCATGATCAAAAAGAAAGAGTATTAAAATGCCTGGCCATTTTATTGATTTGTCTAAACAAGAAAAAAACCTCATCTGGTTATTCACCTCCTTTAGCTCTTCTGGGGGGGTCCTGAGGCGCTCCCAGACCAGCTGAGAGACATCGTCTCTCCAGTGTGCCCTTAGTCTTCCTCAGGCCTCCTCCTAGTTGAACATACTCAAAAACCTCCCCAGGGAGGCGTCCAGCAGGCATCCCAAACAGATGCCTGAGCCCCCTCAGCTAGCCCCTCCCAATGTTGAGGAGCAGCGGCTGTAGTCTGAGCTCCTCTAATCCTGGTGACTGAGCTCCATACCCTATCTCTAAGGGTGCACCCAGCCACTCTACGGAGGAAAATCATTTCAACCACTTGAACATTGATCTTGTCCTTTTGATCGTGATCCAAAGCTCATGGCCATCGGTGAGAGTAGGAACGTAGATTGACTGCTAAATGAAGAGCTTTGCCTTTTGTCTCAGCTCCCTCTTCACCATGACAGACCTATAGGACGACTACATCACTATAGCTGCTGCACCGATCTGTCTGCCAGCCTCATGTTCTGTCACTTCCCTCACTTGTGAATAGAACCCCAAGAAGCAAAAGATTAAATTCTGTGTCCCTAAACTGGACCTCCACTGCCCATTCTGTCAATAAAGATGATGAACAGAACTGGTGATCAAGGTCAGCTCTGATGAAGTCCAACATAATAATAATAATAATAATAATAATAATAATAATAATAATAATAATAATAATAATAATAATAATAATAATAATAATAATAATAATAATAATAATAATAATAATAATAATAATAATAAACCTTTATTGTCCCACAGTGGGGAAATTTGTGAAATGAACCTAGAACAGGTTAGACATGCAAACCAAGCTCTGGTTTTAGTCATACAGGGGCCAGACATTTCTTAACAAAGGGCCCGGGCATACATAGATACACACACACACCCACACCCACACACACACACACACACACACACACACACACACACACACACACACACACACACACACACACACACACACACACACACACACACACACACACACACACACACACACACACACACACACACACACACACACACACACACACACACACACACACACACACACACACACACACACACACACACACACACACACACACACACACACACACACACACACACACACACACACACTCCCTAAGCACTTCCCAAAAAGATACCACAAGGGACAAAGATGAACACCTTCTGCAAGTCCAAAAGACCCACGTGGAGTGTTTTGGTGAATACCCATGAGCCCTCGAGCTCCTGATGGAGAGTGTAGAGCTAGTCCAGTGGTCCACAACCGAGAAAAAAACTGCACTGTTCCTTCTGAATATGAAGTTCGACTATTGGTCTGAACCTCCTCTCCAGTACCCTGGAATAGACTTTCCCTGGGAGGCTGGGAGTGTGACCCCCCCCCCCCCTAAATTGGACACCCCCTCCAGACCATCATGGTCTGCTAATCCAGAGGCGATGTCCCAGGCTGTTACGCGATGTTACAGAGATGCATCAACCAAGACAATCCCTGCACATCCAGAGACTTCAGGTGCTCAGGTCACGTCTGAGACCTCAGCTCCCTCCATGGATAACATGGTAGCAGGATTCAGAAGATCTGTGAACTATTCTTTCCACTGCCTGACAATATCTCCAGTCCGGGTCAGCAGCTCCCTACCACCACTGTAAATCTCGTACACACACAGTAGACACACCTTCTGATGACTACTTCCATCAGGATAATGCTTCATGTCACAAAGCTCAAATCATCTCAAACTGGTGTCTTGAACATGACAGTTTTACTGGAGTCAAATGGCCCCCAGAGTCACCGAATCTCAATCTACTAGAGCACATTTGCATGCGGTGGAATTGGAGATTTGCATCACGGATGTACAGCAGACAAATCTACTGCGACTGCGTGAAGCTATCATTTTAATAAGGACCAATATGTTCCCAGCACCTTGTTGAATTCATGCCATGAAGGACATTTGAAAGCTATAGGGGGTCCAACTTGCAAGGTGTACCTAATGAGATGGCTGGAGAGCATACAATCATAAATCCCCATGATACCGCACACAAAGGAGAACATGACTACAACAAACACACAGTGACTTTCTGAGAGACATATAGAGACTGTGCATGGCTGCTTTACTGGGACTGGCAGCTCTGTAGGCACACATGATGCAAAGCAAATTTACACTGAATTGTTTGTCTGTCACCCAACACCTCACAGCGATATGTCCCCAACCATGTTAACTCTTCTGTAACAGTCAATAAACACTGACACAAAAGACCTGAACCCTGCATTCTCCATTACAACCATCCTATCTGTATGCAGGCCCCCACTTCAGCTCAGGAGATGCTGGTAGGGACTCATTATTCTGACAGCAGTGCTAATTGTGGTTTAAACAATTGTCTCCCTGGCTTTCAGTTTGAATGCATTTGAGACATAATGTGGTGTCAGATTGTCTCAGTTCTGTGACGCCTGCAGAGGTAGAGACAGAGGTGCTGACATCATCCAGACAGACATCTGTGTCTGCTGTTGCTGCTTGCAGAATGTTTGTATCATCAATCCATCCATTTTCTTGTAGATTATATGATCACGTTGTCTCAGCTACAGCTCTTTATCTGCCCTATGGATAACAGGTCCCACACATAGCCATCTTTAGATGGATATAAGTGGAGGGTGGGGTACACCCCAGAAAAGATGCCAGCTCATCGCAGGGACCAAGAACCACTCACACTCACGAACAATTAATAATTTCATCTAAACTGAGATAATACTTCAGTGTGTCCATACCTTACCTTGTTCGCTGGCTGGTTAGTCTGGGCGATGGCAGGATTACACCAACAAACCACAGTTTTACATGAAGGAAGTGTTTATGGGCCAGAAAAGAAAACATTTGGATGAAGAAGTGGATCCAGAATTTATTTTCCCACTTTTCCAATAACAGTTGGATTAATCAATATGAAGTTAACATGTAAGTCTTTACAGTAACAGTACTAGATTTATGTTTAAAGGTCCCATATTATGCTTTTTTTACTTCATGTCATTCAGCTGCCAGATGTCCAACTACACTGTATTTGAAATGTCTTGCCCTGAAGTGATCTGTGGTCCTCAATATCTTTGATTGAACATGGTTAAAATCACTTCCGTGATGAACGCCCACACTTCCGCTATTGATCACCATAGTCTGGAACCACACACACACACACAAACACACACACACACACACACACACACACACACACACACACACACACACACACACACATACACACACACACACACACACACACCTGATTGAAGCTGCGCTAACTAGTTAACCAAATGCTAGCTGACTTCAACAGCTTCTGAGGAACTTTCAGTGTGTAGCTCAGAGCCAGGTTGTTACCATACACTGCTACCATAACCTGAACAAACTCCCATTTGGGGATGACCATCAATTTTGCATTTTTATATTGTATTATAAAAAATATATTCTGTATAACTCATATAAGAGGCAAAGCATGCAAATAGTTTTTAATCTCCCTTAGTACAAAAGCAACATTTCAGTCTGTTAATAATATACAACCCAATAAGAGTGTATGAGCTAGCCTGGGAAACAAAAACATTGGAGGAAGTTGAAGGTTTGAGGAAGAGGCATCACAGATCTTTTCATGGCAATGCTCACACAGCCTGAAGCAGAACACATGGCGTAACAGGACGTTGATAGCCAACATTGTCTGACTTTCACAGAACAGCTGTCAGAGGGTGAAGCTGTGTTCTAATCCGGAGGTCAGAGTGTCACAACGAAATGTAGTCTGTCACTTCAAAACTTTTTTTTTTTAATCATAACAGTCCCCCTTCTCTGGTAAGCACAGAGCCAATCCTACATAGACAAGCTTGATTAAACTATTTCTTGTTTCAGTTCAAGCAGTTTCTAAACAATAAAAGTTGTTTCATAACCAGAGCACCAACAAAAGGCAGCGTATAATTTATTTACTCTGTAATGACTTTACCGTCAACCCAGTCAAATATTTACTATGAATAAAAGAAGTGCAAACGCTTGATAAAGACCTGATAAGAGTTTACTTGTGGACAGAAGTTGCCTGAATGCAGCACCAAAAGTTTCACATGATGTTTTGTTCACCTCAGACTTCCACATTTGCAGTTACACAAAGACCCTTTACTGATAGTTCAATTTTGTGTGTGTATGTGTGTGTGTGTGTGTGTGTGTGTGTGTGTGTGTGTGTGTGTGTGTGTGTGTGTGTGTGTGTGTGTGTGTGTGTGTGTGTGTGTGTGTGTGTGTGTGTGTGTGTGTGTGTGTGTGTGTGTGTGTGTGTGTGTCATAGATTGAGGTGATGCATGAAGAAAGCCAGGGAGGCTCCACCCACGTTGCTGTGACCAATGAGACAGAGGAGAGTCTGTCTAACAGACGCAGGTAAGGAACATTTGAAATTATTTTAAATGCTGTTAGGAACTCATTATTCAATCAATCAATCAATCAATCAATCAATGCTTTATTATCATGTGAATAATATCAAGTGAACTCATGGGTCAGAGGCCCCTTTATATAATACTTTGAAAATATTGTAAAAAGTATTAATAGATATATTAATAAAATTAAGAAGATGGAGGCTCAATATTTCTTTTAACAGAATGTACACAAAATATACTAGAAAACAAAAAAACCCCAACAACAAATAGAGATAAATGTGACGTCTAGCAGTGTTGAGGCTGCAGAGCGTTCTCCAATGTCCTGCTGGGACTCTGAGACTGTGGACCTGGATGTTGCAGGACCGTCGGTCCTGGTAGCAAATGGAGCAGCTTGTGGTTTGAGTGATGGGGGTCGGTTGTGATTCCAATAGCCCTTGTCCTGAACCACCTCCATGCACCAAGCACCATTCTGCTGACCAGACTTCACCACCTCCTCTTCTTCTTTTCCTTTGGGCTTTTCCCTTCAGGGGTCGCCACAGCAGATCAGTTGCCTCCATCTAACCCTGTCTTCTGCATCCTCTTCTCTCACAAGAGTCACAGGTTTGATTCACATGTTTGATTTGGAAAAAGTTTTATGCCGGATGCCCTTCCTGACGCACCCCTCTGTATTTATCTGGGCTTGGGACCGGCACAATAAGACACTGGCTTGTGCCCTCTGCATTAGACTTCACCACCTCAGTAGAGCCTAATGGTTGCGGTGCAGCTGATGCCCGGTGGGGATGCAGCCAGTCAGGATTCTCTCTATGGGCATCTGTAGGAGCTGCATGTTAAACTTCCACAGCCAGCGTGTGTATCAGAGTCTGTGTGATAAATTCAGGTCTTGTCCTCACTAATGTGGACCCCAGGAAGCTGAAGCTGCTCACTATTTCCACCATAGTCCAGCTGTTGTCCATGTTCTTCTCGCTGTCGCTTCCTGTAATCCACAATCAGGTCGTTGGTTTTGTGATGTTCAGAATGAGGTTATTGTCCTGGCACCAGGATGCCGGGGTCCTGTGGTCAGTGATGGTCACGTAAGCAAATCTGACAATGTGTTGAGTTCCATGTGGTCACACACTGATGTATTAACGTGGGATGGGGTGAAAGGATGCAAATGTTCGCTCAGCACTGCTGGTCTTCCTCATTCAGTCTTTAATGGGTTTGAGTTTCACCCACATGTCCCTGGTAGTTAGTGTCTGATGTCATTAATAGCTCTGGGGAGAGCATATCTGGACTTCCTTTATTTATCCAAGTGAGTAATTACATTAACATTACATGTAGAAAATACATATATGCAATAGAACATTCATTTTGTTCCTGATGATATATAATATCTATAACTTTAAAAAAAAATTCCCCAAATGTCACAGCACCTCTAAATGTCGAGAATTTGATGCTGAACCACGACATATAGAATTCAAGCAGCTGAATGTCAGATCTCCATGTGAATGTAATCTATAACAGGGCAATAATTTCTAAAAATCCACATATAGTGGAGTAAGTCTGAATTATTTGTGATATGAAACCCTTTTCAAACAATTCCCAATGTGTCGTTGAAAAATAGAACACATGAATAACCCTCTGAGGTAGATATGAACACTTTTGAATTCGGTATACTGTACCTTTAATTCATCTCTTTATTTATTCATTAACTTTCACAATTCAGGTCAGAATATTGTTTGAAGTTTTTAATCTGATCATTACTGTGACAAATTTGATAGCCATTATTGTGATTTATCTACTTTTAACTAAATATTCAATTCTGAATGAGAACCATGTTTATTAAGTTATGGACAAAAAATTGTCTTCACCACAAAAAACAAGACAAAAAAACCCCAAAACATCGATCTTGAAGATTTGTGAAGTGTGTTTTTTATGTGTGTAGGAAGCAGTCTATTTCAGTAGTTCATTTCTACTTCCTCAGAAGGGCTCAGTTCAGACAACAAAAATAAGTTGATGACTTAGTGAATTGTGTTTCTGCTGCTGCTCTTCATCAGGAGCCAGAAAAGTTCCAGTAGTTTCACTGGTGAACATTTGCCTTCTTCAGATGCATGAATGTGCTCCGACAGCAGTAAAAAAAAAAAAAAAAAGCCTTATAAGGTTATGATGGAAACCAACTTGCATACTTCTGGCCAGTCACCCTGTGGAGATTTTTTTTAAACTACATTGTAAGAGGATGTGGCAGAGAGGAAGAAGCAAGAGAAGAAATGAGTCAGAAAGAGAGAGATTGGTTTGTGGTTTGGAACAGGAAACAGAAGCAGAGAGTGAAGAGAAAACAAAACCCTGACAGTCTAAACTGGCAAAATCTTTCTTCATCTGTGGAAGATGACAAAACCGAGCTTTTAGTTTAGTTTTTCTTTCCGTACATTTTATCACAGCAGACTTCACCTTAATCACTTTTGAAACATCAACAACGAAATCCGAAAAAAGAAAAAAAGTGTTGACAGGTGGAAGCCATTTGGCTTGTAAAATTCCCGTCCCCAGAATCAACAACATCTCTGTCATTACAACACGTAGTCAACCAAATACATGCATTCAATGTCATATTTAGATTATATCATTGTGGTGCATTGCTGTTTTGAACTGTGTATTCAGTCTCAACAGCCGTGCATGTTTGTACACGTCTTCATCCGTTCTTGGAGCGACTTCCATTTTGTTAATGACCTTTTAATAGTAAACCTTTCCCTTGTCAAAATAGTCACAACAGTTTGTATGTATTGACTACTATTCTAACTATCGTCCACCGTCTCAGTTGTTACCCTAAGGTCACAGTGATATTTTTCACAGGCATAGCACATGTAATTTAATACCATAATAGTCTGAGATGTTAACCATCATTCACGTCAGAACTGTAACCTTGCAAAGTTAAGTTTTTAAATGCTTTTTTAAAGGCAGATACAGTCCCTACACTCTTAAATTCATTGTCCAGTTTGTTCCAAAGTTTGACACCAGTAAAGAATAATGAAAATGTCTTTAGTATAGTTCTTGCTTTCTTTAGCATTTTGTATTCTGCAACCCGCTCCATATTTACTTCATTCACCATCATATTAATGTTGTGTTTGCAGCTTGTTTCCCAAATAACACATATTTAGTTTTTGTTAGATTCAAATAATTTGTTTATATCAAACCATAATTGCAGCTTGGCCAATTCCTCATTTACTGTCTGGGCGAATTTATGTAAAACCATCTCCTTTGCATAGGATAGCTGTATCATCTGTGAAGAGTATCATTTTTAATACCTCAATACATACATAAATCATTTATGGATAGACAATTTTGGACCCAACACTAACTTCTGTGGTGCCCCACATACGATGTCTGGTGTTTTTGATGTCCTCTCTCCCCGTGTGACATATTGTGATCTCTTACGTAAATAGCTCCTTATCCATTCGAGTACTGTACCCCTAATCCAAATCGTTCCAATGTCTCAATTAGAATTTCATGATCAATTGTGTCAAAAGCCTTTTTGAAGTCTACAAAGATTCCTATGGATTTCGTCTTTTGATCTATGGCATCAGTAATGACTTCAATTGTTTCTGTTAGCGCTAACACAGTGGAGTGATTATTCCTGAAGCTGTGTGACTGCTACGAAGAAGATTATGCTTTGTTATGAATTTATCCAGTCTATTATTAAATGGTTTCTCTACAATTTTTGAAAGCCGTGGTACTAAAGAAACGGTTCTATAATTCGTAAAAATGTTTGAATCCCCGTTCTAAAATATAGGTACTTTCGCACTTTTTAATTCTGTTAGGACACACCCCAGTTTGAAATGACAGATTACATACTGTATATGTGCCAGTGGAGCTAGTATTCCTTACAGTATGTCCTTGATTAGTTTCGTATCAAATCCATTCACATCAGTAGAAGTTTTTGCTACGCATTAGCTGACCAGGTGTCTTATCTCTGTCCTTCACTGGCGCCAGAAACATTGAGTTTGGGTTTCTTCTTCCATCGTTATCAAAATGACCCCAGTGCAAGTGTGAGACAGGAGTGTTTTCTGACAGCTAAGCCTCGACACACACAGAGAATTCATTGGATTTATTTGCTACCTCATGCATGTCCTCTAATTTAATAATATTAAAGTATTCTTGAGAGGATGGTTTGGCCTTGTTTTGTTTTATGACATTGTTCACTATCTCCCATAGCTTTTTTGGTGTAATTCTTATTTTCTTTTTTTGAGATGAATCAACTGCTTCCTGTTCTTAAAATACTGTGCAGGATGCAGACACTACACACAGAAATGCTTTTCTCTGTCTGCGAGACTGATCTTCAAACATGTTCTGCCTCGTGTACATCAGTGGGGTAGTGTACTTATCTGGCATCATTTAGCATGGAGTGTGGCAAAAATATTTAGATTCAGTCACTGAATGGACTTCATAAATCAGTGAAAGGAAGCAAGTTCTTAAGTACTATCTAGACCAAAAATAGACTCATAAACTACTGATGATTAACACATATTGTTATACTGTTTCATATTGACACAAGTCAGAAATTCAAAATTACTTTAACAATGAAAAATGAACGTTAAAATGCATAAAGAATATGGTAAATACATTACATAAATGTAAATTACTTGTGGGGAGATTAAATTTCAATGCTGTCAATAACGCTTTAAGAAATCACTATATTGAAATGTGTTAATTACGACTGAAATAAATGTGTGTCTGAAAAACAACAAGTACTTTTTAATAAAAATAAATAACCCTGATATTGGTGGAGGTTTCTTTCTTACTGAATACTTTTACATTATTTTATACCAGAGATGAATTCAATCTTCAGACACATTGTTTTTAATCCAGAGAAAACATAGCAATGACCCTATTAAAGACTCCAGAACAACTGGATGAATTTGATAGTGGAACAGCATCATTCTTTATTACAAGACAGCAAATACAGCAAGACAATAATTTCAGACATGAAAAATAATTGCCTGTATCAAGTTAAGCAATTATTTGTGTGGTTCATCCAGCAATTCTTTATCTTGAGAGCTTTTATGTAAATGCAGCCAAACAGGAATACGTGTTTGTGTTCCATGGCAGACATAGCAGCATCACTCTGACTGCTGTGCAGTACAGGTTACCTAGAAATCCTCTGGATGGGTGATACTCTGTGGGGTCTGTAGCTGCCTGCCAGAGAAGGCGTACATCTGTGGCGTGACCATGTGAAGTAATCATGTGATCATAGATACAAGGGTGGTAAGGAGCCTTGGCCTCCCCTGAGAAGTACACATGCTCCTGAGGAGAAACCCCCATCGTCTTGGCACAAATCCCCATGAAAACATCGTCAATGTAGATGGACGAGCTCAGCACCAAAGTCGCTTGGTAGATCTTTTCAGCCACATCCCTGGAAACCACATATCCTGCTCCAGCAGTGTAGTCTGGGTAGGAGGGCCAGGGGTACAGTTCAACTGGAACATGGTATTTGTTTTCTTTACGGCGTACTGGAGGGGCCCCTCTGTGGACATGCCCCACCCACAGATCTTTGGCCCTTGATTGACTACTAAGGAGTTGCCGAAGGTACTTCACCAAGTTGGGCATGTGGACAAAAATGTCATCGTCCGCAGACATGAGGAAGCTCGCCTGGGGGCAGTACGTATGGCTCCAGTGGAACTGCAGGATGAATTTGACAGTCAAGTTGTGGAACGTGTCAAGAAAGTTCTGCTGAATTAGGTCTTTATAGGTGTGATCCTCCTGCAGCAGAGCCTTCTGTACGCCGGATCTCTGTCCAACGTTTGGGTGCACACCAAGCGCGAACACTATCCTCACACTGGCCCCGAGTTCCGACCAAACGTAGCTCTCATTCCCCCACGTTTCCCTGATGGCCTGGCGCCGATCAAAGTTCTCTGGTGAGGATTTCACAAACAGAAGCAGGAGAACGTCGTTCAAGCCGTCCCAAGCTTCGTCACCACGGCCTCTACATTTATCTGGATGATTAATCAGATACGGATACTTCACAGATTCACCCTCTGCACTGACTTTTCTGATGACATAGGAGTAATTGAGAAAGTCATAGCTGTTGACCAAATAACGATGCATGTTTGATCTAATGTGACTGACCACATGGTGGTCCAGCTGCTCCCAGCACACCATCACTACAGACAGCAGCAGGCCCGTGGTCAACAGCTGCATGCACTGGCACTTGTGGATTCGACGAAAGTTTATGAACATTGTACCAGATGCCTCTGTCTGTCACTATCTGAATACTGACAGCAGGTGTCCTGTGGACATGCGAAGACCTGTCTTCCGTTTCTGACTCAGTATCCTAGTTCATCTGTACCTCCATTCATTCTGCAGATTATCTGACACTCGCTTGTACTTATGATTTTTTAATCTCTCTAATAGCCCTAATTATCACGTCCTTCAGTATACTTTCAGTCATCTCATCTGTCTCACATGCATTATTGTTTCCTCGTCCTCCGCTTCCTGTTTGATAAACACGCTTTTCTACTTGATGCTATCAAGTCCGGTAGGAATTTGTCATTCTTTCCAGCAGCCTGGGTGCTGTGTAACTGACCTTCCTCCACTGTAAGAAGCAGCAGCTACACTCCTTCATAATGATCAGGCTGCACACAGCTCTGGGTAAAGTTCACTCCTGTCTAGAAATTCCACATGTTCCCGGGTAGTGTCACTTCTCTTCTCCAGGTTACTGTAATCCCAGCTTGTCATAGGACTTCACGGCGCCTGAAAAGAAAGGAAGAGCCCAGATCATTCACACTGCTGAGGATTAGATCTCTATCATGAAGCATAAATCAAATAAGCAAGGTCGGGCCTCATCTGTACACCATCTGTACGCCATACAGTGTGATTCTGGTGTAGATTTTGTTTTGCCATTACGTTAATTATTACCATCAAAATTGAATGTTTGTGTTAACATTTTAAAAAATGTAAAATAGTAATTTAACAGAGTTCATGACCTAATGTAATAAAGTTAATTATAATATCTACATCTGTCTCTGATGCGCCATATCCATTCGTCAAGCCTGAAGAAGAGGGACCAGACGCGTCTCCTGCGTGTTCGTCAGTCCACGCGGAGATGGAAACACTTTAAAAACACGATGATGGAGTGGGGAACTCTGGTCGTGTGTCTGACGCGATGCTGACAGCTACCAACACGCATTTCTGCCTACATCACGATTCACACACAGTTTCAAAGTAAACCAGTAAGAGGTCCGAGTCAAGTTTCCGCTCCTGGAAAGAGTGGCGGGACGCGCCGGCCGGACCGGGACGCGGTCCGACACGACCCGGTCACCTCAGGCGGGAAACGAACGCTCCGCAACGGAACGCTGTGATATCGATCAACTCACCCAAACTTTCGCAGCAGATCGCTGAACACATGGAGGGGAGTCACCGCAACTGGAAATACCGGTTTGACGTCACACAAGGAAGAAGGAACGGCGCCAGTGGAAACACGTGGTGGTGTGGGAGGTAGATACAGGTGTGAGTAGGAGGTCTCTGTCTCTGTCTCTGTCTCTGGCTCTGTCTCTCTGTCTCTGTCTCTGTCTCTGTCTCTGTCTCTGTCTCTGGCTCTGTCTCTCTGTCTCTGTCTCTGTCTCTGGCTCTGGCTCTGTCTCTGTCTCTGTCTCTGGCTCTGGCTCTGTCTCTGTCTCTGTCTCTGTCTCTTTCTCTGTCTCTGTCTCTGTCTCTGTCTCTGGCTCTGGCTCTGGCTCTGGCTCTGGCTCTGTCTCTGTCTCTGTCTCTGTCTCTTTCTCTGTCTCTGTCTCTGTCTCTGTCTCTGGCTCTGGCTCTGGCTCTGGCTCTGGCTCTGGCTCTGTCTCTGTCTGTCTCTGTCTCTGTCTCTCTGTCACTGTCTCTGTCTCTGTCTCTGTCTCTGTCTCTCTGTCACTGTCTCTGTCTCTGTCTCTGTCTCTGTCTCTGTCTCTCTGTCACTGTCTCTGTCTTTGGCTCTGTCTCTGTCTCTGGCTCTGTCTCTGTCTCTGTCTCTGGCTCTGGCTCTGTCTCTGTCTGTCTCTGTCTCTGTCTCTCTGTCACTGTCTCTGTCTCTGTCTCTGTCTCTGTCTCTCTGTCACTGTCTCTGTCTTTGGCTCTGTCTCTGTCTCTGGCTCTGTCTCTGTCTCTGTCTCTGTCTCTCTGGCTCTGTCTCTGTCTCTGTCTCTGTCTCTGTCTCTGGCTCTGTCTCTGTCTCTGTCTCTGTCTCTGTCTCTGTCTCTGTCTCTGTCTCTGTCTCTGGCTCTGTCTCTGGCTCTGTCTCCCCCCCCCCCTCTCATTAGAACAGTAGTATCTCTTTGGAAGAAATTCTGTCTCGTTGATGTGTCGTATTATATTTGTATAGACTGATCTCAGTGCCAAAATAGTGATACTGAATGAGCTGGTTTAACGAGACAGAGAGGTTCACCACAGTCATGTCATCGGCTCGTCTCAAAGAAGAACACAGAGAGACACCCGGTATGACTCCATCATTATTAGGATTAATGATTAAGGGAGGGAGGGGGGCATAATGCGGTTCCGGGTTCGAGTCCCGCTCTGTGTGGAGTTTGCATGTTCTCCCCTTTTCTGTGTGGGTTCTCTCCGGGTTCTCCGGCTTCCTCCCACCTCTAAAAACATGTGCCTCAGGTTAATTGGCCGTTCAAATTGACCATAGGAGAGTGTGGCTCCGAGGTGCACTGGTGTCGCACCTGGAGTTTCCCCCACCCCACGCCCTATGCCAGCTGGGATAGGCTCCGTGACAGCAGATGAAGCCAAACACTATGCCTCATGGCATAGTGTTTGCCCTGACCAGGATTCAAACCCACAACCAACTGCATTCAAGCCATCTGACTTAACCACTGTAGTAAACAGCTGTGTGTGTATATATATGTATGCATGAAATATATATATAAACCTCTCAACTTCCAACAATGAACAAAGACACTGGCGTCGTTAAGTGTCTGGGATGGACTTTCACAATCAGACATATCAGTGCTCTTCAGTCCTACCTCTGTACACACACCTTGGTACGGTGTGTGCAAACAGAGGGTATATCAGTTTACAGCCGTCCTTACAAACAGATCACATAACTGCAAAACACACCTTTGTTGACAATGCCTTTTCTTTGCACATGAGCGCCATATAGTGTAATGTTTCACACGTGTATTCAGCAGCACTTTATTAATACTGATAAGACATTGGAACAACAATCATTTACCACCTTAATGACATGACAGTTGATGCTGTTGTCTGTTCTGGGGTCAGGACCTCATGGACCTCTTGAATCTGAAGACATTTTGATTGATTGTCTTCTTATCTTGTTTGATGCTGACTGCTGAATGGGTATAGGACCCGCTGGGGTGAATGGGTTGGCTTAAAGGACACATGTGACCTCTAGGGAAGTTAAATTAAATTAAATTAAATTAAATTAAATTAAAGTACTGGTTATAAAGTTACACCTGAGACAACTGTTTGGAAGAGAATTTAAATATCTTTAAAACTAAAAGCTTCAGTTGTCTGCCAACTCACCCTTTAGGATTATATACTTGCTCCTTGTAATCTTGTGTGATTACTGTGTGCGTGTGTATGTGTGTGTGTATACGTGTGTGTGTGTGTGCACGTCTGTGTGTGTGTGTGTAAGATAAAGTTATGCCTGGTTGCACCCATACTCGCCTGGGTCAAATGTGTGTTCTGAAATTAATGTCAACAAAAGGTGACACTTGTTATTAAATAATCACCTTTTGTTGATCAGGAAATAAGTAATTTGCTATTTCAAGTGTGGCGGTTGCTAGGTTGGAGGTTGCTATTTGCTGTCCTGCAGTTAATTTTGAATAAAAATGCAGAAATGTAGATACCAGATCTGTAAATAAAGCCTCCTAGAACTTGGAGTTTTTGTGATCAACAGGTTTGAAGAACTTCAACACCTGAAACACTATTCTATCTTCACTTTCAAGCAGAAACATGATGGATTTGTAATGTCTGATACCAATTTTCCATATTGGTTGTAGCCTAACTGGAACACAAACAAGACTGCAGGTGAATAGAAACAGAAAAACATCCCCAAACTATCCAAACCCCTGTTGACTAACTGTCTTCACATCTGTGGAGGACACTGTGAATGCTAGTGCTGACCCAGCACAAAAAAATAGAATAGAGGGGCTTTATTCAGGCAGAGCCCCGCAGCAGAGAAGCTGCTGACGCCTGTCCAATACGGCCACACAATAAACCAAACACATATTTCCACAGCAGCATATTTTGACTGAACACAGGGGTCAGCCAACAATAGACAGCTTTGACAACACGTGGCCAAGCCCTGACACCCAGAGGTCTTGTGACACAAAAGGGTGTACTATCGAGACCCTCAAAGGAGCCATCTCTGTAAGTGACCAGTCAGGTCAGACACGCTTGTATGTTATCAATGCTCAGGTCACATCATTTAAAACAAATCACCTTCTGTTGTCCTCCAACAAGTGACAATCTTTGCCAAACGTTTGAACACAGCGCTTAGGAAGAATTCTTCACGCTCTCTCTCTACTGCTCTTCAGTGGGGGGGACCACCCTTTTAGCCTAAGGAGGTGTTTCGTCCATCCATCCATGTTCCTGTCAACGAAACCATCACAGCTGCTTATCCACCATGAGGGACACAGGTCTGCTGGAACCTATCTCAGCTGGCACCAGGATGAGATGCCAGCTCATCGCAGGGCCACATGAAAGACAAATAGCCGTGTTTGCTCAGACTCACACCTATATGGACAATTTGGCAAAAGTAGTTCACCTAAGCTTCATGTCTCTGTATGTGGGAGGAAGCTGGACAACCCAGAGAAAACGCAGACACGTGGAGAATATGCAAACTCCGCAAAGAAAGGAATCAAGCCCAGAACCTTCTTGCTGTGAGGTGACAGTGTTACCCATTATACCAGCATTTCGCCTGCCATGAAGTCATTAACATAACTCAAGTTCATGAATTCCAAAATTCTTCTCCTGCTGCTCTAAAAGGTTTCAGATTCATGGTTGGGGTACACTGTCTATAGATCACTTATTTTCTATCCGTCTGTATTTTCACTGTATGGGATGGCAGAGATTTGTGATAAATAAACCATATTGATAATAGAACCAGTAATGTAGATATGTTTCGTTCTGATTCTGGGGCCACGATGCATTTCTACATACACACCTATGTAAATCAATAATTCCATCACTTAAATTGGGTGCATAATTTTTTGTAAAAATCAACCTCAAAATTGTGAAATTTGAATCTATTCATTTTTGTGTGAAAGAAATTTATCAAATCACCGATGGTGGTCCCAATCCTCCCTCAATGTCCCTGCAGATTTTCTTCTGAGCATTTTACTAAAATCTGAAATGAATGAGTAGACATCCGCTGATGCTTTGAATAACAAATTTTGTTTCTTTAAAAGTTGTCGAGGGATGTTCAAATAAAACAAAACTTGTGGACACAAACTCTATGAGCTTTTCCTTTGCAAACGTTTAAAGGCAAGTGGATTTACAGCAGACATTACTGTGTGGCTGCTTTTTATGTGGGTTTTATGCTGAGTTACACTGTAAAAAGAACTATGAGTTGTGTGTTCCCTAAAATTTCAGATGTTGAATCTGAATCTGATGTCAGTTTAGGTTCTTATGTTGTTTCACCTCTCTTTCAAGAAGCTTATTTCAGTTCAAACTTGGTGGTGAGGAGTTTAGTTCTAATAATAATAATAGTTTTATTATGTGACTCTTAAGACTAATATACATTTTAAATTAAACCACACAGACAACTGTGGAATGTTCAGCTGTTTAGTTGGCCAATGAGGCTGGTCAAGGGGGATTTGAACACACACACTCTATGGCATGATATTACATTTTCCCAACTACAATGGCTCCACAGAGGACTCTTTTTCATGTTTAATCTACTGGTATTGGACCCTAGTGGATACTTTGTAAGAAGCACACCCAATAGTATTTTCCTCCTTTTATTTACAGATTGCCATAAGGGGCCAAAATGATCTCCTGTGAACTTAAATAATTACAAATAGACCTTATTGTTTAAATTATCTTATAGATTGCAGTAGGATAGTATCAATAGCGTGATAATGTTTTAGTCAAAACACGGTCATCTTATTACATTTAAATTATAGAAAGTGTTATTGTTTTGGAGGAATGAAAAAATAGTTATTCATACATTATGTGGTTACTGTGTTTACAAGCCCTGCTTCCCTTGCAAATGAACAGTTCTGAATAAAAGGAAATGTGCGGCAGAGGAAACTCAGTGTGGTGTGCTCAGAACGTTAGAGTGCTGATTTACATTTGTGCAACAATAGTTTGACATCTTTTGGTTTTCTTTATTGTGTGATTTAGCTTGTTAGGATGAAACAATAAAAGAGGATATTTCTGATATTTAGCAGCTCACCAACAGTGCCACAATCTGCACACTTAGATAACCCTGGTGACATGGTCTGTAACACTTAGATTAGAACTATCTGCAGCCCCACCTCAATGTGGACTCGATGTCCTCGCCCTCATGGGAACCAGGTCGTTTCAGTGGCAAAGGAGGCAGATTCTGTTTTATCCAGGAGTTACTCTTGTTTGTATAACTCTGGTTTTATTTTCCTTTACCCTCCTTAGTTTACTTTTATTTACTCATCATGGCATTGTGTTCACCAAAGCTAATGTTGTCATTGCTGACTGTTGGGTAATCAGCTAGAAGCTGATAGACTATGTTGATTCTCTAAAGTAGTGGTAGTAGTTTTATTATTATTATTATTATTATTATTAGTAGTAGTAGTAGTAGTAGTCACAGGTAACAATCTTTGTGTTGTTTCACCTGTCAGAATTCTCTGTAGCAAATACTGCAAATCCTCCAGTTTTGACACAGAACACGTCTGAGTGATGTAATCGTTCAAAGGTACAGTTTGTAGTTTAGTAATGGCCCTTTGACTCCGACCTGGTATGGAACCCGTCCTGTTTGTGTTAATGATGCCAGACATGTGCTGTATTGTGTGTCAGATAAGCAGACGCCTCTTAATTCAATAGTTTTACACACATTAGACACCCAGCAGAAGAGGTATGGGCAATGTCACCAATCTGAGGAACACTCAATTGAATTACTGGACGTATGCAACATTGGCTGTCATAAAACTAAAGATCATTTTCTGTTTAAACATATACTCAGGAAGAAATTATAGCATCTACGTCTGCAGTAGAGATGTCACCGTTCGACTGCTTTTTATGACTTTCTGTCATGGGAGCTCAAGGTTTTTTTAACATGCTGCTTGCCTGTCTGTTTTACACTGATTTGTCTTTTCCACAGTACTGAAACATCTGCTAAGTCCCAAAGATGATTAACACTCTTGTAAACTTGGCTCAACAGAGACTCAGTGAAAAAGTACTTTGAGTTCTGAGACCGTTGACTTGTTCAAATTCATCATTTTGACACATCAACTAGTTTTCCTTCCTCCTTTCCCTTGAATAGGAGAGTTGTCTCCTGACAGCTTTTGCTTTGAACACATTTAAATGTTATTTGGAACACACAAATACACCCATAGAGGCTTACCTGGCTGTCTCTGTGTCCAGTCCACATATGAGCTACAGTCACTGTAAACCCCTCTTTTGTCTCTTGCTCAGCTACTGGAAACTCTGCTCAAGTCTTTCTCTGCCTCAAAATTCTCAAACAGTTTCTTTCACCATCTCTGCTTCCTGCTTCGTAGATGTTTCTCTTCTTCTGCTTTCCCTCTCATTTTTACCCTGTCAGTTGCATTACTTTCCAGCAATGCAGTAATGCCTGTTGTGCCCTGAAGGTCCCTGTGGAAATGAAGGCCTATGTGGAGTGGGAGGGTGGATCTGGATCAAGGGGAGGAACCACAGGGGAAGTTTTTACCGCCCCTTAACTCTGTTCAACCTCTCTCCATTCCTGACAGACAGGGACATTACTTAGCCACAGGAGACGGACTTCATTCATGGATGAATTGACAGTTGCTTCCTCATAGGGACAGTGAACGCACAGGAGATGCAAACAAACCTCACAGAAATGTTCTTACCTGGGTCAATACCAGTCACCAAACTGAATCGGACCATAGCAACACTAGCATTCAGCTGTTGCTTAAACAACAGATGTTGAATTAACATGCATGATAGCAGATTTTCTGAAGGGCTAACATTAGCAAGTTTCCAGCTGCTCAATACACGTCAAACCATACTTCCCACATGTCAAGTGTTGGAAGGGAAAGTATTTTCTGAGGGTTAAATGTTTATTTTCTTTCTATAGTTATTATATGACTGTAAGAAATGTGATGACTGCTGTGAAATCATGTGTCAAGGAGCCTTTGTTAATTCCGGACTCCTTGACAGTGCATAACTCTAGTACCTAATTCAGTGCCTCACTGGCTAGCTAATCCAAAAATGGTGAAAGCGCAACCTTCTTGGGTAATTTAGTTACCAGACAAATTTGTGATGTCACGTAATATAAGTGTGTAACTTAGTGTGTGGGCTGCAAATGTGCGACTGGTAACACGTTGGAAGTTTAGTGTCTTGTTTGTGATAGACTTCCTTTTGAATAGACGCCACAAGATAAAACAAGGCCATCAGCTGTTGTTAGTAAGTCTGTTTCTACTGGGTAGTACTGACTAACTGATTTGACTCGGTTACTTTTTTGTGCCATCAGCATAGCAGTTCCAAGTGAGCTGAGATAGTACTAAAAGGACAACTGGAAATCGATTCCTAGCGGGCAGGGAATATCCTGCACAGCTCATATCAACTATATCAAGAGGTTTTTGAGGGTGGTTTTTAGGTTTTTTAGAATCCTCTCATAACCAGAGCTTATGAGAAGAACAGGCGAGGTAGACGAGTGTGTTTCATTGAAGGCTGTGTCACGATGGTTTCAGCTACCCTAGAAGGTACTTCACTGTAACTGCACATGACTCAGAAAATACCCAATGCCAATGCCAAGTCAAGTGGAGTACATCTGGTGGAAATGGTGGAATTGTAAACTAATTATTAGAACTCCAAATGAAATTAGTGAAAGAAATTGCACAGACTCCAGTTGGAATGGGCAGATATCAAGGATGCTTGGCATCAGTGCCTGAGAGACACATAAACCATTTCCCGCTATGAATCTGAAACCTCAATAACAAGTAAAAGCCTCATCCAAAACAGAATGGCTTAAAGCTTTTCAGTGCTTTTTTCCCACCAAAATCAAAATATGATTGCTCAATTATTCATGTTAAGTCACAAACATAACAAGAATCACGAGAGTGGGAGATATTGAATCATTATTGACAAAGATGAGAGACTAACTTGTTGTAGTACTCTAATATGTAAACTTTCAAGTATGCAGGGAGAGAACAATCGTAAGGAGTTGAATAAGAACAGGGATTGGAGTAATAGCTGGGTGTCTTGTCAAGTTAGCAAAATTCAGGTTATGTTGAATATTACTTTCAATAGATTTTCATTTTATAAAAGGACAAAAACATTCAACTCATGCAAATTGGCTGGCTTCAAATTGTATATAGCCTATATGTGGCTCTGCGGTGCCCTAGCGTCGCGCCCGGAGTGTACCATGTCTCACATCCCCAGTCGGTTGGGATAGGCTCCAGGATCCCGTGACCCAGCAGAAGTGGGTATGGAAAATAAATCAATGAATGAAAAAAAGTTCTCATCCTTATCTTTATCTAAATATTGACAAAAATTAGTCTAAATACTTGCATTATTTAACCATGTGGTTAATCTGTGTCCACATGTAGAAATGTAGAAAAACTGCATAAACAAAAGTTGTTGCAGGCATCAGAAGGATTAAGTAATAGAGTTGACTGTCACACAGAAGGGCTGTTGTTGTTCTATACAGACACATCCATGTATAGATGTGGTACCACTTACTGATCATTAGTTTCATTTTCAGACCACAGCAGAAAGCTGTGCTGCCCTCAAGCTTCATACATCTATTTAATCAGCTTAGCTTCTGAAAAGCTAATTGATTCAGACAACAGTGACGCTAAGCCACACCACTGGGAAAGAGGTTTTGTTGGGTGAATTCTCATCTGAACTCCTTTCCTGCCTAACCTCTTGAAATTAGCAACAAAAATCCTTTTTGTTGCCCTGAAAACATTCATTTAGGTAATGTGATTTATTGAGTACACGCCCTCTTACTTGCATCAGCTGATAGACATGTGTAAATAAACCTAGTTACGGATTGATTGGAGGATAAGTCCGAGTCTGTGTGTGTAGAGCATGTATGGGGATATTGTTGTTCATTGGTGGTAGCACTCAAGTTGTGAGCGTTTTGTTAGACAGAGGCAGATAATGACAACACAAGAAGAGCCCTTGTTTCCTTGTACTTGTGGACATTCTTACGCACTTAAGCACTTCACTTACAGTCTGCCTCTCATACTGGAGGAATTACAAGAGAGAAACCTGAAATGTCAGGTACCTCAGTGGTAGGGGGCGCCTTGCTCCATATTTGTCCTGCAGTGAGACTGTGTCACCATCCTGGTCAATCTGTGCTTGAGTTGTGGATAATATACATAAAGAAAGCCCTGAGTAAAAAATAAAGCAATATCTGAACTGTCGATCATAAGACAGTGGTTGAAGACTAAAATACTACATTAGTGGAGAAGTGTATTAGTGCTGTCTTCTCTGTGCCACATGTCGCTCATCTTTCTGCGCACTTGATTGGAATAGTGGGCTTTTATATCCCAGCTTAGCTCTGACATCCCTGATGAGAATGATATACGAGAAAAATAATGAATGAGGTGGAGGAGAACTTCAATGTGTTATCAGTACTCTTTTTGATATACAGCGCTGATGAATATACCAGTTTCAATTCAGTTCATATAATTTATTCCTTAGCACCATAACACTTCCATCTCTTCATTAAGTACTTAGTAAATAATGCATTGCAAAAGGAAGAGTCACAGGATCATGACATCCCCAAAAATCTCCTTAGTTAGTCCGCCAAGTAGCATTTATCAAGAAATGCTTTGAGCAGTCGGTCAAATCAATCCTCACCCCCTCTCTCTCAGAGTCCCTCCTGGTAAGTCTAACAAGTCAATTGAAGAAGCCATTCCTCTCCCCATTCACACGGCCCCATCCCACCTGGACCAGAGTATATGCAGTTTGTAAGAATGCTGTTCATTGGCTAAAAATCAGCATTCTGTACCATTGTGCCCTGAAGCCCATCACCAAGCTCAGAGACCTTAGGCCCAACACTTCCCTTTGTCACTGGATCCTGACCCTCCTGATGGGCAGACTCCATGCTGTGCGGATAGCATCACATCCTCCACAGTGTCCCTCAACATAAGCACACCTGGGGGTTACGTGTTGAGTCGACTCTTCTACTATACTGTATGTTCACACTTGACAGCGTGGCAACTGTCCTTGAGCCTGCTGGTTCTGGCCTGCAGACTCTGCAGTCTCCTACCTGATGGCAGCAGGCTGAAAAGGCTATGAGAGGGGTGGGTGGGATCACCTGCAATGCTGATGGCTTTGCGGGTGAGGTGGGTGTTATAAATGTCTGTGAGGGAAGGGAGAGAGACACCTGTGGTCTTTTCAGCTGCTCTCACAATGCGCTGCAGGGTCTTACGGCAGGAAACGGTGCAGGCGCCGTACCACACGGTGATGCAGCTGGTCAGGATGCTCTCGATGGTGCCTCTGTAGGAGGTGAGCTTGATGGGGGGTGGAGCTCTTGCTCTCCGCAGTTTGCGGAGGAAGTAGAGGCATTCTTGGGCTTTTTTGGCCAGCAATGCGGTGTTGCGGTCCCAGGACAGGTCCTTGGAGAGGTGCACACCCAGAAACTTGGTGCTGCTGACCCTGTCTGCTGCAGCACCGTCGATGGTGAGTGGAGCATGCTGGGTGCCTGTTCTCCTGAAGTCCACAACAATCTCCTTCATCTTCTCCACATTCAGATGGAGATTGTTGTCCTTGTACCACATAAGCAGGAGGCTCACCTCATTCCTGTAGGCTGTCTCCTCGTTGTTGTTGATGAGACCCACCACAGTCATGTCGTCTGCAAACTTGATGAAGAGGTTGGAGCTGAAAGTTGGTGTGCAGTCGTGGGTCAGCAGAGTGAAGAGGAGGGGGCTCAGAACACATCCTTGGGGGGCTCCCGTGTTCATCGTGATGGTGCTGGAGGTGTTGTTACCAACTCAAATTGCCTGTGGTCTCCCTGTCAGGAAGTCCAGCAGCCAGTTGCGTATGGAGGTGTTGAGTCCAAGCTGGTCCAGTTTGTGGATGAGCTGCTGGGGGATGATTGTGTTGATGATTGTGAATGCTGAGCTGAAGTCGATGAACAGCATTCTGGCGTATGAGACTTTCGTCTCCAGGTGGGTGAGGTCTGAAAACCAACAAAACCCAGATGGTGATGATGGCCCCCCCCTATCCCCCAACTTCAAGTGGCCTTAAAACATATATTACAGAGTCTGTGACATGATCATTTCATCGCCACCTATTGCCTTTCATAATCATCGTGCACACAACGGTAAAGCCTTGTTTGACTGACTGACACATCCGAGTGATGTGAAGGATTTCCTTCATCCATACATTTCAATCTGGAGTGACAGACATTTTCTTTACAAGTTCCATATTGCAGACATGGTTGAGAAGCTGACTTCCTTTCAGTGGAGGGTTTCCAACATTATTAATTTACATCAATCCTTTGTTTCCTAATGACTCACAATGAAATTATGTCTGTGATTGGACATGAATCATGGAATTAGTAGTGTTAATGGAACATCATGGAGGAAAAACAAACAAAGAGTAATTATCTGAGCTTTAATATTGTTCTCATTAGCCAGATAGAGGGTCCAAGTGAACAACGGAAGCCATAGCGTAGTCTTGGAAGGCAAAATGCTCTTGTGTGACCAGAGTGCTCTTCATTGTCATATTGATTACTACTTATCAATTCATCAGTTTGTTTTTATCAGTTTGCAAAGATTCACATTGGACTATTTTGGGTGAATGAATAAATGCATGTTTTTGTTGGGTATGACGATTATTAGCAGCCACAGCAGTAGTAAGTGGTCATATGGTATGGTATTCAGTAAAATGCTGTTAATTAAACTCTGCAGATTCCCATTTAAACTTCTGTTCAACACAATGTCCATTGTTGAAAGAGATTGGAGCATGGATTAACCAGACATGGAATCGGTGAAGGTATTTTTTTTTTACTCTTGTCCATCTAGTATAGTAATCACACTTTCTTTTCTTTCTGCAGACACATTATGACTGAACTGATTGAAACAGAGAGGCTTTATGTGGAGGAACTTCAAAGTATCATGGAGGTACAGTGTGACCGCTGGCTGTGAGACTGCCCACCTGCTTTACATTTCCTTACTTCATGTTATTATGAAATGTCCTACATACAGTACATACAAACATACATACAGAGCTAATCTAGCCATAGTAAGACCATGAAGCATTTACACTCCAAACAGTAGATGAACTTTGCATAATCTTGTAAAATGGGTATGTCCAATTGGTTTTATGTCTGATTGCACATGCACTTAGTGAAGCTGTACATTCAAACTGTACATATTGGTTATGTGGAGCGGAACATGTTCTGTTGGTGTACTCCATGTATAATTCATTCTGTTGATGGATCTGACATTACAGATGTGCACAACTTTTCAATTTCTGTCCTTCTGATTACCTCAAAAGGTCAAAATGATAATCTCTTACGGAAACATCACTGGCTAGACCCTTATTTAAGGCTAATTTTGTTCTTTTCCTTCTGTCTTCACTGTCTCATTACTCAAACCCCCTTCCTTTCCTGCTCCCCAGGGGTATTTTGTCGAGCTGGATAACTCAGAGCTCTGTCACCTCATCCCGCCATCCCTGGAGAACAAAAGAGATGTGCTCTTCGGCAACTTGCCAGAAATTTATGAATTTCACAACAGGTAGGCAGAATACAGTTCCCAATGCAAAGTTCATTTCTCATATATATATATATATATATATATATATATATATATATATATATATATATATATATATATATATATATATATATAATATTTTTTAAACTGCATGTCAGCCACCCATTCACATATACGGTGAGGTCTACACAAAGGGACATGAAGCAGGTGTCCTCCCCCACAGTTAGTTCATTTGTTCATGGAAGCATCTTTCACACAGGTATCACATATCAGAAAGATAAACAAAAAACTGCTCCAGGTTCAGGCAGACCTGAAAGCAAAGGAAGGGGAAATGACTGACTGATTTTTGGGGTACATGAATCCAATATATTATTACATAAGGAACTACTCAAATCACTCGGGTCCTTATCTCATTTTGCACCCAGATGTCGTGTGTTGTGTAAATGACAAAGTGTTTTGTTTATGTACAGCTGTTAATGATTACTTCAATTTTATTACCGTTTATAACAGGGCAATAAATGAATTGGACTGGTTTAACGTCAGACAGTATTTTCACACACAAGCCTTTAAGGTGTGCAGATAAATACAATAAAATAAAATATGACCAGCATAAAAACCGGTATTTTGCAGGTTTGTTTTTCTTTGCAGTTTTATGTTTCTTTCTGTCTCCTCACTTAATCTTTAACACAGTGCAAAGAAACTTTACAAAGAAGTTTTTTTGTTGTTTGTTTTGCTAGATTGGGAGTTTCAATTTAACGGTAATGTATTCTGCGTTAGTGGCCGGAGCGGCCCCTTTAAGAAGGTAGTCATGTGACCGAGGCAAGCATCTTGACAAGCATCAGGAGTGACTCACAGACGGATGTGGAGGAAGAAATCCAGTAATTATCCAGAACAAAACATCATTCAGAATTAGATAATAAACGGAAATACGAAAATAATGCAAGTTCTGTATTCTTTCTGTGCGGCCCGTCACCGATGGGCCCACGGACCGGTACCGGTCCACCGCCTGGGGGTTGGGCACCACTGCTCTCTATGACCTAAGCAAATTAAATTCCCTAAAAGTGTACTATAGTGCTTAGAGGAATTGCAAAGTGAGTTGATATTTCCTTATTGGTTTGTTGCTACATTTAATAACTTTAATCTGATATGTGGCCACGTGATGTGTTGGTCATTTCAGAATAATAGATGGATTAGCATTACACATAGTCACAGCAATATATTTTTAAAAAAAGCAGTTTATTCAGATTAACTTTCAGTCATTATGTTCTTACTATTGAACTGATGGGAATCCATTTGAAGACTCTCATGTCACAAAGAGGTTATGGAGTCTGTGACCGCAAAATGGTATCTTATCTGGCCTGATTTAAATTTCAAAAGACCAAGAAAGAAATCCCTAATCAATTTGAAAAGATGTAATTTTAAAATAAAGTCTTAATGGTGTGACACAGCGCAACCATTGCACACAGCTGCTAGTTTGAGCCTGCGTTTGATCCTTAAACATTGTGTAGACCAACAGTTGTAGCTCTGAGGATACGCTGTAGATTTTATCTTTTAAAAGTATGGAAATAAATAAATTCAGTTTGACAGCATAATCCTAGTCTGGAGACAAGGATTATGCTGTGCAAACACAATGACTTGTTTAATGTTGTTCCTGGGGATAGCTGCCATTCAGCTTTTTCTGTCCTAGGGATGTCTGGTATACTACCAAGCATCACATGACCTTCCATCAGCAGAGGTTCAGTAAATAGTCACCAAGGTGTTGTTTTGTGAAGTGGATTTGAACAGAGCATGTCTGTTGTACATGGTTCAAAAATGACAACATGGTGCTAACAGGTATCTACAGGGGTCTGTGTACGATGTTTAAATCAGTCTTGTGCTGGTAGGCATCACCATACAGCGCTGACAAAGTTGGATGGTGAACATGTTTTTTCTTGACATTATATTCTATATGTAGTAGTTATGGCTTTGATTTGTGCTCAAAGCACAAATATGAGTAATGATTAAACAGGTCTATTGTATCAAGGAGCCTGAGGGGATCAGGGGCCCCTGAAGTTACAACTCTAACAGGAAAAACTCTCACAACTCAGACAAAAGAGCAACTGATCCTGATCAGTTCTTTTTGACACTCAGGTATTAGTAACATTTGAGCAGTTCAGCTTTTGGGAGACAAAACAGAATCCTCCCCAGACTTGTGTCCATATTTTTATTTGATATTTCCTAAATATGCTGTATTTGTAGACTTTTTTCATGCAACAAACCAGATGTGTCTTTTTGTCTTCCACTCTCTCCCATTCTTGCCTCCCTTCTCACTCCTACAAGTGTTTATCCACATTCTGCATTCCGAAAGCTCGTGTGTTTGTTGAAGGTGGTGACACCAAACTGGTTGTGTCCTACCGACGGAACATGAAGCCAAGGATAAGTTGTGTAAATATTGGGGAGAACATCAAAGAAAGTCCTTCTGGAGCACTTCCTGGTGAATTTCAGTCAAAGTGACACGATTTGAGGAAAGCATGTGTCCACACCTTTAATCCCTAGACAAAGGGTGTGTGACAAAGCAACCACGACTAGCAGCATTGTAATGTATCGCAAATGGTCCTCTTTACATTATTGTTATTATTATAAACATTACATAAGATATCCAGTCAGTATTTTCAGAACTGACTCCAGTCAGAACTGATGCAGCTTTCAGAGATTTGTTCAGCTTTTTCATTTCGTGATTTTCCATCGTTAAGAGTTAGAAGTATTTCAAGGGACTTCATCTTTTTGTCTTTTGACCTTGGAACACTTCTTATAATATATTTTACTATTTCATCTTCGCTTTAGCACAGCAGTCCCCAACCCACCAGGTCGCGACCCGGTACGGGGCCACTGGCCATTATTTACCAGGTTGCGGACCATTGGGACGCACAGAATGCTTGAATTTTCCTTTTTTAATTATTGATTATCAGTCTAAAGAAGTTTTATTTTGAAAGGTGATTTCTGTGTGTAATAACACATAGACGACTGTGCCTCTCGACAGGTCTGGGTCAGGTGATAGGGCACTTGCCGTTACCCCCAAAATTAAGCCCATAAGCAAAAATGAGTTAAAAAAACAAACATCTTTGAGGAGATTCTTTGGAAAAGCGAAAAGGCCTGTGAGGAGAAGAAAACTTTAACTGTTGGTGAAGAAATGATGGGGCTTCAGCAGCAGTGCTGTTTACCGATGGTGGGACTGGTCCTGTCTGCACAGCTTTTGTTGTTTTGGTTGTGTTTGTCAAGGAGGTTGGTTCCTTCAGCAAGGAGTTTGTAACAATATCTGAAGTTTGTATCATTTGTATTGAACCTACAAATAGTGCAGCCAGTCAGTGTCCAGGCGGTTCATGTTTTACACCACCAACACCCTGCGCTCCAGTTTTATTGTTCTTTCTATTAGTCCTTCAGTTTCAATATAATCAAATCACATAATTCCTTCTTAGTTGCCAGTTTTCTATCAGTTGTCAATCAACCTTTCCATACTAGTGCAGATATAGAAGTATTTTATTTTGATTAAAGATGCACGATGAACCACATAAATGTACAAAATGTGTAAATTACTTTCTGCTGAAGTGACAAATTATTTCACAAGCAGGTTTCATCAGCAAGTTCATTCTGTGATCCACAGCTAATATTATCTGTGTAGAAGGAGCTTAATGTAGCATGTTGGTGCTTTTTGCCTCAGTTGATGATCCACAAAGACGGCATGGAAACGGCAGTTTTTCTCCTATGGCATGGTCGAGCTGCTGATCAATAATATTAGTGGATCTGTATTTGACGATCAGGTTATACACTTTTCTTTTCCCTTCCATCTCCTTCCTCTTGACTCTTCTTCCAAATGTGCTGTTCTAAATGCATCATAGAAAAATAATTCATCATTTCATTATGCTGACAAATCCCAACCTTGTCAGGGAGGTTCTGTGTGATTTGTTTGTGTAGTAATGACTGGACGGTTGCAATTTTGGAAGACGTTCATTGAACATCTCCCACTCAGGTCTCACAGTTTGCATTTAATCCACGTTGTCCCACTTGAACTAATCAAGACCAGACAATCATCCTGACCTCTGTGACCTTGTAGCCAGAATATCTGCAGGGCTGCTGGGCTTGGTTTGTGTGTACATTCTGAACATCCTGTAATTTGGAGATCTTTATGTAGCCACATCCTGTGAGTATGTTTCATGCATGAACTCAAGTATCTATAGCGACAACAGAGTGATTTGAAACAACTTCCAACGAGGAAAATTCAGGGGACATCACAGGCATTCCTGTCAGATTAGACTCCCTGAAGGCCTGCACCAGAGTCCTTCGCCGTCCCCCCATCCTTTATCTTATTTGTTGTTTGTTCTTGAATTCCCTCTCCTCTTTCTTGCTTCCTGTTTTCTCTTGCCTCTTTTCTTTGCCTGAGGTTTTCTTGTGTACTTATTGGTGGTAACCACACACACACATACAGCATCTTTGTACAGTAACACATACTCTGAAATTTCTGTAATGTACCTCCACGAAGTTGGAGATAAAAAAAATTGTGTGCCAAGTTCCAAGACTATTGCATCTTACAGTCGAGTATTTTTCATAGATCCTCCTTGTCAGGCGAATGCTCACATCTTTCAAAGTTCACCCCTGCAAATCGGCATCTAAGGACGGAACGTGACGCCATCTTTTCCTGAAGACTTTCACAGCAGTAGTGATTTCAAAACATTACTTTTCCGCAGTCCGTTTTGAGGATCTGCATTTTTCGTCTTCAAAGATGACTCAGTCTTCTGAAGAAATGAACAAATACAACAAAACTGTTTTAAATGAAACGCCTGTTGTGTAAATGACCCTTTAGGCTTCCCGTTAATGTTTCCTGTTAGTGTCACCAGATCCATGATGAGGGTTATGTTACATTACTCAGACTCAGTAGTTTGGTCACTTCAGCCATTATGTTTGGCCGTCATTCACCACAGAAAACGTTGAAACATTTATGTTGCTGTGTTTGTTTGTTGTTTACCTGCAGGACATTTCTGAAGGAGCTCGAGAATTGTGCTGAAAAACCAGAGCTGGTGGGAACCTGCTTTCTGAAGAGGGTGAGAACTTTTAGTCTGCACAGATGTGTTTGATTTGATCTTTTATGCATTTTAGATACGTTGATATAAATGCTGTAAACGTTTAGTTAAATTCAGTTCAATAGCACCCACAAATAGAAAAACTCCATACCTTAGTGAGCAGCCATAAAACTCTAGGTACAATTTATTTTATCAAATTAATTCACAGAGACCTATTTGATAAACATACATTTCCTTGAAGTACTTTTGTATTTAGTCCAGTGGCTGATAATAAATGACCTTAAACTAACTTGATTATGCCAGTGATGACATGGAGCTTGTTTAATGAGACCAGTCTCGTCCATGAGCAACAACCTTTATGAGGTTGGTGATGGTCATGAAATTCCTCTAATTATATAGCAATTAGCGGGCTGAGGTAGAAGGAAGCTTTTAGCAGGCAACATGATAGCACCACTTAGCAGAAAACAATGAACATGACTGCACTTAACAGAAAGCGTTTCCCTGAAACTAAGAAGAAACAGTTGAGAGAAATGAGCAGCCAGCAAGAGAGGGACAAAAAAAGTCACTGTCAAAATAAATGAGAAATATCAATATATGATTCTATATAATATATATCATTTCAAATCAATTATCTAATATAAATCACAGGCAAATCACAGCGGCAGAGAAAATGAAAGTGAACAAAATGTTTGTGGCCAAATGTATTTAGTTGCATGGAAAGAGTAAATGTGATCAGCAATTTCAGTTGAAACAGGAAAAGATAGCTTTAACTGCAATGGAGCACTTTATACTATTACAATTACAGTTTATTTTAAATACGGAAATTCTCTGGATTTCTGAATCATATCCATCAGACTACAGGAATATATCAAACAAGTATGTAAATAAACCCCCCCATGAGACGCATCTATAAAATCTACAAGTGTTATGTCAAATAACTTCCTTCAGACTTCTTGTTCAAGCATCAGAGGCTGACAAATATGGTCCAGCTTCTTCTGTTAGTTTAAAGTAGGTTGTAACTAACTTCTTCCAGTCAGAAGGAGAAAGGAGATGTCAGGAAGCAAAAACATTAACCTTTTTCCATGACAACTACAAATACCATGCTGCCAACTTTTGAGACCCTAAACACAAGGATTGAGGACAAACAGAAAATAAAAATAAAGCCTTTTTTTCCCACACCGTGAACTTTTTCTTAATATTCTTCTTGGAAAACCAAAATCCTGGATCACTCGTTTTATCACAGATAAAAGTATTCAGTTTTGATTGAAAGCAGTATCCTGATGTATAACGTGCGTTTATCCTGCTTCTGTGTCATCAGAAAGAAGAGCTCCAGGTGTACGAGAAGTACTGTCAGAACAAACCGCGCTCTGAGCTCCTCTGGAGGCAGTGTGGGGACAGCCTCTTCTTTCAGGTGAACACATTCGCTCATTGTGAGCCACACATTGTGACGTCACAATAAAGCAAACACTGCCCCACCTGAAGGCAGAGTTAAAATACTCCTCACAGAATCATGCAAACTGTTACATGTTTCATACTCTGATCTTTGTAAGAGAGCGAGCTTGTTTTGACACAGTCATTCGACATACTAGACTGCAGCTTTAGGTCTTCATCTAGACCTAAATAACAGACCTCCCTGATGCCGAGCATTTATGACAACAGGAATGCCAGAAGAAGCTGGACCATAAACTCTCTCTGGATGCGTACTTGCTGAAGCCAGTCCAGAGGATCACCAAGTACCAACTCATGCTCAAGGTGACCACTTGGACACATCCAACATACAAACACAAGTGTTTGCTTGCTTCGACTAAGTACTTTCTTTCTCTTTTTAATCTCTAATATTGATTATTCAATTTTTGCTTGACTAATAGCTCTGTAAATTACAACAGGCTATAATTATCGTGTGAAATTTCCTCTATAATTAATTCATCCAACAGGAGGTATGAAAATCCCCAGCCTGGAGTCACAGTGAGGGTTTAGTTTTTCATGACGGGACACAGTTAGAAACACAAGGCGGGGCCCTTCTAAATGTGCCTGTTTGGAGTAGGTCATGACTTCTGGGTTGGATGTCGCTCAGCCTGGAGGACCCTGCAGGTCATTGGGTGTAGACTGCAGAATGGAGTTAGAGAGGTACCAGTTCCCCTCATGGGCACTGCCCATGTGTCACTAAGCAAGGGTACCCCCAAGGACTGGTCACAGGGTGTTTTCTATATACCGTATTTTCCGCACTGTAAGGCGCACCTAAAAGCCTAAAATGTTCTCATAAACCCGTAGTGCGCCTTGTAATCCGGAGCGTCTTATATGGATTAATATTCATATTAATATTGGTTAAAAACATGGTCGCTGAAAAAAAGCCGGCAGTCTGGCCGCCAGTCATGCCGCACTCCGCCACCAGAGGAGCCCCCTCACGAGGCACTCAGGCCCACGCCCCCTAACAACGGTAGTCAAGGGGCGTCACCGAAGTCCCGGCTCTGACTGAGCTGCTCTCAGACAGTAGAGTAGACTGTAGGAGCACCGGTGATTACAGCAAAACATAAGGAACTTTCAACAATTCTATTAATAAAGTCTGACTGACTGACTGATCTCAGTATTTACTAACTATTTGGCGTCAGAAATAACCCACTTTAAACTGAATTGGTCTAAAAATGCCATTGTGCTGTCATCTGGAATCTAGTGACGGTCCATTCTATTAGTCTGTGGAAACACACGGAGAAACTGGCATAAAGGAGAATGAAAGACCCTCAAAGCTGAACTTCCAGCCTTTTCTGAAATTTCAAGAGCAGTCACTGCTAGACAAAGGTGTCTGGTGTGCTGCATTGATTTACAAAGGTAGTTGATAGCTCTGGGGGGGCGGCGGAGGGGCGCATTCAGGCTTGTGTATTGTGTCTGCAGCGACGTGCTGTGAGATTTACGGCGGTGAGACACCGACGTTAAAGTCAGTTCTAGGAGTAAAACAGCGTCACATTTGCCAGTAAATCATCAGCCTGACATTAAAAACTAGTTAAAAAATTGTTTAGGACACACAGCAGCAAATATTGGCACCTCACCTCCGTCTGGACTACCGATCGATCGAAAAAATATTTAATCAATAAACGAAGACGAACGTCGGAGCTTAAATATCTGCTTCGAACTTCAGATCAGGAAATAATCTGCTCTGTTCGCACTGACTGCACTCGTAATGAATTTAACCAGTTTTTAATGTCAGGTTTTTTAATATGCGTGTTGACTTCTTTCTAAGATGGCAAAGTGATCAAGTGATCAGAGGCCTGTACATAAAGCTTGATTAACCTAGCCAGGCTTCCTCTTATCTCTGCTTCACTTACTGAGACATCCGCCCTCCGGATTTTCGGTACCATAAAGCCGGCTATCAACTCTAGATCTGTGCGCGCTCACATAAAAATGGCGTAGGTTGCTGCATGCGACCAATCACAAACATGCAACAAACTGGCCCGAGACGTATATCTCACAACAGAGGAGCAAACAATAATAATAAATAAATACAAACAATACAAATCAATAATCCAGGCAAAAAGCAACACAGTTGCAGCTGCCAAACGGCGCAAGGATCGCTGGCAAAAAATCGCCGACTGTGTCAATGCGGAAGTTAGTGCCATTATAATATTACTTCCCCACTATGACTGCACTTGTATATCTGACTACAGTAACATTTGTGTGTCCCATAAATGTATGTACGACATTTTTCGTTATGGCATGTGATTGTAGCCCCCGCGATTTTATGAATAGCTCTACATACTGTGTTCTTCCTGAGGTTTTCAGCATCGCCAACAGAATACATAAAAGTACCTATGAATGAATGAATCAATCCATGATTTACTTAAACAAATAATTGATTAATGGCATTTTATCTGTGGCTTGCTTGTAACCCATCGAACGAGGGATTTAAGGACATCATAATAATTATGAACATCACTAAGAAATATATTAACTGTAGCAAAAAACCTCAGTGCAATGCACACTGTCTGCGGGACTGTCAGTGTGTGGTTGCGGTGTGTTACATTCCTGATGTAAGGCTCCAGCAGCTGACAGATGTAATGTAACCCCTCTCCCCAAAACCTCTACCTTTCGTACAGTGATTGTTCAGGCAATTCCAACGGATTACAGCGATCTCTAAATATTCTCTCTGCCTGAGCGCTCTTCACACAAGCTGTGCACCAAGATCCACCGGTTCTCATAAAATGGACAGCCCACTTTCCAAGAGAACTGCTTGGTCAGTAGGTGGGGCTGTTATACCCACTGAGCTCTGATTGGTCAGTAGGTGGGGCTGTTATACCTGCTGAGCTCTTATCCTGAACTTATCCTGCTCCAGAGCAGGTTAGGTGTTCAGCATAGGTTACCGCGACAACGTAGCCTGATAGAAAGTCAGCCACCTTTATGGTACCGAAAAGCCAGGGTTAAGCCTGAAGTTATCTCGCTAAAACCGTAATCCAGCTTTATGGTACAGGCTTCAGGTTTCCTTGATGAGGCCTAGAATGTCTTACTGACCATAACAATAGGGGCCATTCAAAGGTAGTCAGGAAGGCATGAATGCAATCATGACTGTCTGAGCAGCGCGGCTCTATCTAGTGGACGGATTTTGCAACTACAGTCGCTGCAGTTTATCAAATTAATTTAATTTTTTTATTTTTTTTTATTTTATTTTTTTTATGAAATAATTATAAAACAAACAAATTATTGGGGTTGGCCTTATAGTCCAGTGTGCCTTTTAGTGCGGAAAATACTGTAATACATACAAACAAGAGAAGCTCTAAAGAAGGTAATTTTGGCCACTTGTTATCCAATCAAAATGTAAATCCAGACCTTTGCGTTATTTCTCACATTACATTTTACCACACAGGTCCTCAATACATCATCATCATCATCATCATCATCATCACCTACTGTATCTTGTGATCCATTTTTCTGCTACTCTTGAATAGACTTTTCACATGAGGCTTAAACTGTTCTCACAATGCTGTAAATCACAGTTTAACAGCAACGCCCTTAATAGGGGTATGACGTTCTAATTCACCATCAGAATGATCAAGGCAATCAAATACATTCAAAACACAAATATACATATATAGGTACAAGCAGGCAAACAATAACAAAATGAAAAACATAAACAACAAGCCAGTCTTTAAATCCGAGCAAAAAGTCTTTATTTCGATAAAAGGAAATGTACTTATAGGCAGTGGTTTCTACAGTGTTACGGCATCACATTCATTTTTTGAAGCATGGCATTGAACAACGATGTAACTGCTAAGGCGTTTCTGTTCTACAGGGGTCATATTATGAAAAACACATTTCTTCAACTTTAATAGGTAGAATCTACAAAACCAACAGGTCCTGTATCGACTGTACGGCTCACAATATTGTGAAACAGGCCAAAAACGATCCGATTAAGATCAGCTTATATAGTGGTGTAACAAAACTCTGATTGACAGGAGTAACTGACCTATCCCAAGCCTGCTTGTGTGAGCACATGCCCATTTCCACACATAAGGAGGTGAAGTTCATTGTGTCCAACAGTCAAGAAGCAGTGTGACAACGTAGTTACAGTGGATCGTAACCCCGTTTCACTGAAGCACATCAGACTGCATTCCAGATACTCTCTTTGACTACGAACAAGTCCCGTTAGCTCCTCCATTTTGTTAGCCAGCGAAACCTCACGTTCCATGATGACTGTGGGGAGATACGACTTTTTTTCCCCTCCTCTCCATACTCATCCATTTCTTTTTTCCCTTCAAAATCTGGTGCGTCTTTCGCCATGGCTCCTCCAGGATGTCTGTCGGCTTCAGGCGGCTTTAGTTCCAGTTGTGGCGCAGAAGTGCCTTCAGAAGGAGCAAAACACATACCTATGTACCTGCATGATCACCATAGAAAAGGTTGACAGTTATATAGAGAAAAATATGAGCGAATTATGTAGGAACAAGGGTAAAAAAGTAACAACCAGAGCAGCTGTAACATTTGACGTGCACGGTGGGGCATGGGCACTAAACCAACAGGCACTGATGGAGCTCATACGTGTTTCATGGTGCAGCCCAGAAAAACACACTGTTCTCAGGAGACAGAAGTTTGGATAAATAGAAGTATCTTGATGGATGGTTATCTCCATTGGCTGTTACACGCCTTGTTTAAAAACCAGTCTTGTTCTGTAGAGTTATCTAGTTTGGTGTTTACTCTCTTGCTCCTTTTCCTTTCATGTCTATTTTTTCTTTTCTTTCTTGCAGGAGATGTTGAAGTGCAACAAGGGTGAGGGAACAGCCGAGTTGGAGGAGGCTTTAGCCACCATGCTGGACATCATCAAGTCTGTCAATGACTCCATGCACCAGATAGCCATCACTGGCTTTGAGGTTAGTTTGCTGAATGAAAGCATGACTGGAGCTGTACCAGTTCTGAACAATTGACTTTGGTAATGGGAGTTTTCATAGCCTGACTCACAGAAACATCTCCACTTTTCCTTCTTCCTTGGTCACTCAAAATTCACCAAATTTTGCCAATCTTCCATGGGCCTCCGGCGATTTACATGTCAAGTTTGTTCATCAAATGAGCAGTTTTGGAGGTAGGATAAGTAGATATGTGCAGACTTGGATGGAGGGAAGCCAGATCACTGTGGGGAACCCATGCAGACAGTAGAACAATAACTCTACCGAGAATAGTACCAGGTCCTGAGGTTTTGCTGTGGGGCAATAGTGCGGGTCATGAAACAATATGCTGCACACTCATTAATTGAAAAGACAATAATGGGACATGTTATTTATTTAATGCATAATGTCATTTATTGACCTCCTCTTCTATTGACTAACTTAGAAGTTTGTTGACAGATGGTGTGAAATGGACCCCTGATTTTTGTCCACATGAATTGCCTTAGTTTAAATTCATCCTCATGGGAAAATTCCTCCAAATTGTCAAATATTCAGCTTTTTTCAAAATGTAACCAATCACTCATAGTTTCAAAGTTCCTGACAATCACTCAGTTTTTATCTTTTCAAAATTGTTTAACTTACTCAAAATTGTAAAATGTCATTCGAATTTGATCTAATCTATAGAAGAAAAAGTATAATAGACTAAATCAAATTTCTTTCAAGCGCATTATTTTGTCCTTTGAAGCCATTATACCTGAATAAATGATAACAGTTGAATTGTGTCCTCCTAGTGTTAGATCCAAAGTTCAAGTTAGGGTTAGGGGTAGGTCTACATAGGCATTAGCACTAAACTAAGTTAGAGCTAATTTTGCCGTTAAGTTAAAATTCAAATTTTTCCTGCTTCTTTTTCCTCCTTTCTCTTCTCTGTTGAATAGGTTAAAATATTTATTATTTATTAATTTATTTATTAATATTATTTAATCCATTTATGTTTAGACAACAATTGAACATCTTACATTATGTTCTACTAGTGGTAGAAGCCTTGATCCCAGGGGTCGATTAGATCACTGTAAAGAAAGTCCTGTGGAGAAGATGTCACGTTAGTAACATGAATAATTTAGACATGAATCTGTGGAGAAGAAGGAGGACAGGAGGAGACAGAGATGTTCAGTGCATCATGGGAAGTTCTCCAGCTGTCTTGTCCTGCAGCAACAGGGCTGAAAGGTGTGGACTGGATGAAGACGTTCAGCTACTCTTTGGATGTGGATTTTTTTTGCTGTGTGGGTCGAAGTGATGTAGATGAGGCCTTAGGCTGCTGGGCTGCACAGTATCAGTTCTGTATTGAGATCTGTGTGGGCAGAGAGGGAGGTGACTCCACCCCCAGGTGTCAGCCATGATGTCATGATATTCAGTCTTTAATAAGGGTTAGGGCTTGGGGGGTTACACAGCTCCAAAAATAGAACATTAGTCACTTTTACGTCAGCACTGGTGTGACAGAGCTCTGGTTGGTGATGCATCAGTGTGTGTGTGTGTGTGTGTGTGTGTGTGTGTGTGTGTGTGTGTGTGTGTGTGTGTGTGTGTGTGTGTGTGTGTGTGTGTGTGTGTGTGTGTGTGTGTGTGTGTGTGTGTGTTCACAGGGAAATCTGAGTGAACTGGGGAAACTGCTGATGCAGGGATCCTTTAATGTGTGGACGGAACACAAGAAAGGCCACAGCAAGGTGCGAGCCCACCCCATACCAGCTTTATTACATAGAGAAAATACAGTGCGCCCCCGTGCATTCATGCATCAACACTCACAACTTCACCTCATAGTGGATTTTTGGTAGGCAGTCACGTGATACCGTACGTACATTCTATTGGCTGATGACAATGGAAGTGCGCTACGTTCCGCAAGTCTCAGAACGCAACACACTTCCATGAGACACAAAAGTGCTTTAAACTATCAGAGTGTGGGAAAAGGTAATACAGACAGAAGGTGGTTTAATATCAGTATGGGGGGGGGGTTCATAAACGTTTAAATTACCGTAAATAATAAGATAAATAATTTGTCGCTATATTGCAGAATTGATTATTCGCATGTTGTTCCTGGAATGCATTAACCACGAGGAACAAAAGCGCACTGTACCTGTTTCTAT
>NC_090782.1:2857500-2867500 GCF_040054535.1 Antennarius striatus | reverse complement strand
CATTGAGATTTTTATCCGATGATGATGATGAATAAATTTCGAAAAAATATTTCATAAAACCCTTCAATATCATTGACAAAAGGAAAAAAAAAACTAAAATTTGACACGCAGTGTGACGATAAAGCAGAGCTTTGATCCTCTGCCAAAAATCACATTAACTAATGAAAACGTTGAGATTTCAAATTAGATTTAAAAACATTAGAATTAGGGAGTTTTTTGCTATTAGCGGTAATTATATAATAAGTACCAACAAGAGTTGAATTGAGATGCCAAAATTTCCTGTATGTGTGAGTGTGTGCATGCGTGGTTGTCTTTTTACATGTGGCTCTGCGGTGCATTGGCGTCGCAGCCAGTGTTGACCTTGCCTCACACCCCTAGTCAGCTGGGGTCGGCTCCAGCTCCCCGCGACAGCGGATAAAGCAAGTATTTGATGATGAATTTTTAAAAAAATTACTTTGATCTATATTCTATTATTTATTATAATAATAATGTGCACTACATGATATGTACAATGGAAGTAGTCTTTTTGTAGTCAAATTCTGTGACTTCACATTAATCAACCAGTCTGTTAGACTGTATTCATGTTATTATAATTTGTTTATGCAGATTTTTTTATAATAATCTGCCCTACATAATACGCACAAGTGCAGTTTAGCATTAAAAAGAAATGTGAGAGAGTCTGACAGACACTCCACATTAAAAACTCCACAATAATGTAAGATGGAATTCAATTGGAATTGGAATTCAAATGGAATTCAATTCAAAAAAAAAAAAAAAAAATTGTAAGTAACCGTTTGAACCTTACACCAGCAAACTGTCACGATGTTTGCAAAACCTCATTAATCCAGTTCATGTACACCTTCTCCTCTCGTGATGTGATACTGGTGAATCTCTGCTCCATCACTGTAATCAGGAACACCTTCATATTTTGGACAGGGCTCACCGTACCCTTTCATCCATCCAAAGTGGTGCTCACACTCCAAGCCTGGTAACACTAGTCTGTGATGACAGATCAAAACAACAAACATCCAAACCGGTCATGTGGCTGAATAACAGTGTAGTCCTCTGGTCTCAGCTCCTTAAGGAAAATGTCTGACTGCTGCTGGTAAGACAGTATACACAGGATGCTGTGGCAGGTGTGGATTTGGAAGGGAGGTATGGTGGTGCTCTTTCTGGCATGTAAGTGGCAGGCCCACTGTGTCTGGCTTCCACAGCAGCACAGTAGCACACTGACCTCCTCTCCAAGAGGTCTGCCATTCTCTGCCAGTTGGCGCTCTTTGCAAGTCTGCTCTTGCAGTTTTTGATTTGTCTCTTTCAAAGCTGCCATTACTGCCTTCAACTCAGACAGCTGATGTCTCTTTGTGTCCAGCTGCACTCCTGTGCCTCTACTCTGTTTATATATATATATATATATATATATATATATATAGTGTGTGTGTGTGTGTGTGTGTGTGTGTGTGTATATATATATATGTATATATATATATATATACAGTATATAGGAGGAGGACACAACATGGAGGGACAAGCCCCTACACGGCATGTACCACCGTCAGATAGAGGAAGTGGCTGATATCAAGAAGACCTACCAATGGCTGAATAAAGCTGGACTGACAGACAGCACAGAGGCACTGATCATGGCAGCACAAGAACAGGCCCTAAGTACAGGAGCAATAGAGGCCAATATCTACCACAGTAGATCTAACCTGAAATTTTGACTTACGTAATGTAAAAACACAGTATCGGCTGATACTCGAATCTCCCACAGGTTCCTGAACGCAACATTCTCATAGCTGCTCTGCCATTGGCTATTACCTATTACGTATCTTCCTGGCAGCCCATTGGCTAAGAGGGATGCCACTCCACCTCTGTGTGGAGCTAGAACAGTGCTTATGGAGTGTCTTGGCATTCGGCACTCGACCCGTGAGGTGTGCTGATAGTTTTGCGCCATATAATAACGTATTCACTATGGACCCCAAGAAAGTGACGGATTAAGAGGTAGGCGTGGTCTGGAATGCAGGAGGGCGTGGGCGTGGTTTCGAACCCCAGACATTGCAGGCACTATCCAGTGAGGGTCCTTAGGCAAGACCCTTAATACTATATGAGCCTACCTCAAAAATATGAGTGAACACAATAATGACAGAGTCATACCGGCTCGGACGTCGCCCGGATTAACAAGGTCCACGTCAGATGCTAGGGAACCAGGGCAATCGGATGACAAATGGGCTACTGGAACAAGACACACATGGACAAGGGCGGAGAATACGGAGTTGTTGGAATGCTACTACACAAGTAATCCCAGAGAGAGGGGATATATGGGGCAGAAGTGGGACCAATGGATGCTTCGAAACCCACAATCAAGGCTAACAAAGAAACAGCTGTTAGCCCAGTGTTCCAACATTCGTAACCGAAAACTGCTGTCACAACTAGAGATCGATGAAATACTACAACAATGCTACGGCAAGGGGGAGCCAGGACGCCAGGTCAGCGAGGGGATATCACCCCCCCCACAATCCGTGATTGGGTACCAAGCCCCAAGAGACATACACAGCCTCAATACAAGAGCTACTGACCTGCGAAGGAAGATCGTGACCCAAATGGAAACCTGGAGCCTCCGACAAATACCGAAGCTAAGTTGTCAAGTACCTTCAGAAGATCTGCTAGAAGATGTGAATGCTGCAATAAGAACCATCCCCACAGGGAACATAACTGAGACCAACAAGCTGATCCACAGTACAGCAACAGTAATCCTCGAGATGCTGGGATATGAGATCAACACAGGGCATAACAAACCATACCCTCCATGGAAGAGATGATTAGAGGTCAAGATAAAGGCGACACGGAGAGAAGTCAGCCAGCTAGCCGAGCTACAGAAGGGGAACATGATGAATAAAGGGGTACCCAGGAAATACAGCAATCTCTCCATGTCTGAAGCATTAGAAAGTGCCAAACAGAGCTCTGGCTACCCGACTGAAGCGATACACCAAGGAGATTGAGGCCAGGAGAATAAACAAGACCTTCTCCACTCAACCAGCAAAGGTGTACTCTCAGTGGCAGGGAAATAGCATCCGGCCAGACCCACCAAGAGCTTAGGTGGAGAAATACTGGAAGGGCATATGGGAAAGAGAAGCATCACACAACACCGATGCCCAGTGGCTAGTGGACCTGAGGACTGACCACAGCTGCCTCCCAGAACAAGAACCAGTAACCATCTCAATGGCAGGCATCCAAGAAAGAGTGTCAAAGATGAAGAGTTGGTCAGCACCGGGCCCGGATATGATCCATACATACTGGCTAAAGAAGCTGACAGCACTCCACGAGCGTCTAGCAGCACAGATGAACCAGCTGCTAAGGGATGGGACGCACCCAGAATGGTTGACTGAAGGCAGGACAGTCCTGATCATGAAAGACCCACAGAAGGAATCTACCCCATCCAACTACCGGCCAATAACCTGTCTCAGTACAACATGGAAGCTGCTTTCAGGCATCATGGCAGCTAAGATGAGTAGGCACATGGATCAATATATGAGCGGGACACAGAAAGGAGTTGGTAGTAACACCAGGGGAGCCAAGCACCAGCTACTGGTAGACAGAGCAGTACACAGAGACTGTAAGAATAGGCAGACCAACTTGTGCACCGCCTGGATTGACTACCAGAAAGCCTACGACTCAATGCCACACACGTGGATACTGGAATGTCTGGAACTGTACAGGACACTAAGAGCCTTCATCAAGAACTCAATGGGGAAGTGGAAGACAACCCTGGAGACTAACTCCAAGCCAATTGCCCAAGTTAACATCAAGTGCGGCATATACCAAGGGGATGCACTATCACCACTGCTGTTCTGCATAGGCCTGAACCCCCTCAGTCACATCATCACAAAGAGTGGCTACGGATACCAATTCCGAAGCGGGACAACAATCAGCCATCTCCTCTACATGGATGACATCAAGCTGTATGCCAGGAATGAGCGAGAAATTGACTCACTGATCCACACCACCAGGATCTACAGCGACGACATAGGGATTTCATTCGGATTAGACAAATGTGGCCGGATGGTATCAAGAAGAGGCAAAATGATCAGAACTGAAGGGGTCAACCTACCAGGGGGCAGGATAGAAGACATCAAGGACAGCTACAAATACCTTGGAATCCCACAGGCTAATGGCAACCATGAGGAGGCCGCAAGGAAGTCATCCACAGCCAAATACCTCCAGAGAGTAAGGCAAGTCCTGAGAAGTCAGCTGAATGGCAAGAACAAGATCCGAGCCATCAACATGTATGCACTGCCGGTCATCAGATACCCCGCTGGGATCATAAGCTGGCCAAAGGAGGGGATAGAAGCCAAAGACATCAAGACGAGAAAGCTCCTCACCATGCATGGAGGGTTTCACCCCAAGTCCAGCATCCTGAGGCTGTACACTAAGTGGAAAGAGGGAGGCCGAGGAATAGTGAGCATCAGGGCCACTGTCCAGGATGAGACATCAAAAATCCAAGAGTACATCAGGAAGATGGCCCCTACAGATGAACTGCTCAGTGAATGCCTTAGACAGCAGAAGCCTGAGGAGGAAGAGGAGACGACATGGAGGGACAAGCCCCTACACGGCATGTACCACCGTCAGATAGAGGAAGTGGCTGATATCAAGAAGACCTACCAATGGCTGAATAAAGCTGGACTGACAGACAGCACAGAGGCACTGATCATGGCAGCACAAGAACAGGCCCTAAGTACAAGGGCAATAGAGGCCAATATCTACCACAGTAGATCTGACCCAAGGTGCAGGCTATGTAAAGAAGCCCCAGAGTCAGTCCAGCATGTGGTAGCAGGGTGTAAGATGCTCGCCAGCTCAGCATACATGGAAAGGCACAACCAAGTAGCTGTGATAGTGTACAGGAACATCTGTACCCGGTATGGACTAGAAGTACCCAAATCCCAATGGGACATACCACCGAAGGTGGTTGAGAACGGCAAGGCTAAGATCCTGTGGGACTTCAGCTTCCAGACCGACAAACAGCTACTGGCTAACAAACCGGACATAGTGGTGATGGACAAAGAGCAGAAGAGAGCAGTGGTGATAGATGTGGCGATTCCAGCTGATGCCAACATCAGGAAGAAGGAACACGAAAAGATTGAGAAATATCAAGGGTTGAAAGAACAGCTGGAACAGGTGTGGAAGGTTAAGGTTAATGTGGTCCCCGTGGTAGTAGGAGCACTTGGGGCAGTGACACCCAAACTGGAAGAGTGGCTCCAAAAGATTCCTGGAACAACATCTGAAGCCTCAGTCAAGAAGAGCGCAGTCCTAGGAACAGCTAAGATACTGCGCAGAACCCTCAGACTCCCAGGCCTCTGGTAGAGGACCTGAGCTTGAGGATGACACACAGATACCACCGTGAAAGGGTGAGAGGGACATTTTTTAAAAATATATATATATACACAGCATATATATATATATATATATATATATATATATATATATATATATATATATATATATATATATATATATATATATATATATATATATATATATATATATATATATATATTGTGTACAGGCCCCTGAAGCAAACACAACACACAAGGGGCATGCAGTTAGTATAGGGGGAGGCAGAGTGACAGGCAGCAACTTTGTGGTGCGCCCAATTGAGCAGCTAGTAGGGGGGACAGCACCTTACTCAATGGCGCCTCGGCAGTGGCTGGGAGGTGAGCTGACACCTCCCACTGTCAGTTCACACTTCGAAGGTGGTTGGGCAGGAGCGTAAATCGAACCGCAGCTAGTGGTCTTCTATGGGCAGCTAGTGGTCTGCTATGTGCAGGTTAGTGGTCTACTATGGGTGCCTAGTGGTCTACTATGGGCAGCTAGTGCAAGGCATTTAGTCAGGCAGTTTTCTAGCACACGGCTCTTGAGTTTCTGTCTGCAAAATGGACAAACCACTCTACCCACATATTCACAGCCACCTGTGAGTCGGTAAACCCTCTACTGGCAAACAAAATTCTACTTCTTTGGTAAAAAACTCTCTACTTGTCTAGTAAACAAACTTCTGCTTCTACTTTGGTAAACAACCCTCTTCTTCTTTTATGGTAAAAAACCTTCCACTTCTTCTATGGTAAACAACACTCTATGCGTCCCTGACGGAAAGACATTTGGCTTCACTCTACTGTTAACTGAAACAGTATGAGTAAGATTTACTCAACAATATTTTTAAAATCTTATTATGCCTTTCCAGATGTATTTGACTCATAACACAGAAAAATGTCAAACCAGTATCCTTTAGTTAGTGATTTACTAATGAATTGATTATATTTTATGTATCAGATGCTACGACGAATTAGAAAAGGAGACTTATGCTTTTTCTCCCTCTCTACCCCCTCTAGACCAGAGAACATCAGTTGTCCACAGTGTCACTCTACTGTATGTCACTGACAGAAAACCACCTCTGTGAGCCGCATGCTCTACCTGTCTGACAGCCCGTGTGTTTGTGTGTGTGTGTGTGTGTGTGTGTGTGCATGTGTGTGCATGTGTGTGCGCGTGCGTGTGTGTGTGTGTGTGTGTGCCAGTAGAGCAAATTTTCATTCCTGTATCTGCTACTCAGTATTTCCATTCCTCACTGCTGCTCCCTGCTTCTCCTCTCACACTTCATTGTGTCCAGCCTTTATGAATAAAACATCTCTTGATCCATGATGAGAAAATGTATCTTTTTTGCTGAGTACGACATTTGTAACACGTGAAATAGCTCTGTGCTGAGTCTGCACTTGTTTGACAGGTTGATTGTTTGCTTGGAACGGGAGGTGGCGAGCTAGTTGATTCCCATACTGTGGTACTTCTCTCATGTGAACAATGTGTGTCGGCAAGGCTGCATGCCATGGCCTACACACACTTCACAGGACTCTTCTCAAGATTGACACCTACTACAATGCTCTTTTTTTAAAGGTGCATGTATGACTCACTTATTTAGCATGTGGGTTCATCTAAAACTTCCTTCTTGCGGACTAAGGCTGTGTTCAGACTGTAGGCATATTGGATTTCCTTCTATTTCCGATTTTTAGGGCTGACTGTTCACACTGTTTTTAGCAAGTGTCCAAATGCGATCTGGCTCTGTTCAGACTGGGCCAATAATCGGCCGATCTGGCAGGTTGCCGTAACAACGACATCAGGGCGGTGGTATCATTCAGCGAGTGTACTGTGTGACGCTCTTCCTTCTGGCTCCTTGCTCTCGTGTCGCTGGTGTGAAATCACAGTCTGCCATATCCAATTGGAGTGTTTGACTGAGACTGGCTATTCAGACTGAGACGCATCTGTCCATATCCGATATGAAACTACCTCCCGAATGTGGTTTCAATCCGTCCTACAAAAATCAAATATCATGTAGTATGGGAGTGTTCAGACTACAAGAAAGAAAGAAGAAAGAAAGAAAGTCAACTTTATTGATCCCTTATGGGGAAATTATCTTTACACTCTTTTTTACATCCGTATATGTATCAAACCATGCATACAAAGTTTTGTACACGCCCCTGAACAAACACAACACACACTAGGGGCCTGTAGGCATGCAGTTAATACAATTGTTAGTACATGGGGAGGCAGAGTGAAGGGTCGCGACTTCGGGGTGCGCCCCAAATGAGCAACTTGGGGGAGGGACGGCGCCTTGCTCTAAGGGCGCCTCGGCAGAGACCTGAAGGTGAGCTGGCACCTCCCACTGTCAACTCACGCTCTGAGGATGTCTGGCGAGAGTGGGATTCGAACCGCCGATGTCTGGGCGATATCTCGTCTGAAGATTTCTGCTCTTCCGCTGAGCCACTGCCGCCCCAAACAAACGAGATATCTAATATCAATCTGGATGGGCTAAAAATCGATATAGGCGACCAGTCTGAACACGGCCTAAGTGCACCCATGTTCATTTGTTTTTGCACAGTGCCATAATATTTTCTGTATGAAGCCTTTAAATGCAGTTATGGGAATTGGTGCAGTTGTACTGGTGATTTTAATCATGGAAACGTTAGAAAGTCAGAGATACTTTTTGTTGGAAAACATTTAACACAAGACTCACACAGTCTGAAATGTATAAGTTTTCAGTTCCAGATGATGAAAAATGTTTGGTTTGGCCTTTAGTATTCCATTAATCACAGTTTGCTTTCTTTACCGCTGGACTGTGTTTTGAGGACATATACTGCCTTATACTGCTGTGGCTGCAGTGGAGTAACTAGCTTGTACTGGGTTCTTCATGCTTGGTGTTGTACAGGACAACTCTTATATAGGATCAATCACCAGTATGAGGCCAATGGGAACACATACAGAACACAGCCACCACATCTAAAAACCCATTGTTGGATATTGAACATAATGAGTGCCCTTGAGCAATCTTCAGCTAATAGAAAAAAAGTCACTGACTCCGGCCTGCAGCCTCATCTATTATACTTCACAAGATCTCGACATGAAGCACAATCTTAGCTAATTACCGTAAGTAAGATGAATGACATGGGCTGCCTCATAGCAAGAAAGTTCTGGGTTTGACCCCCTCTGTATGTGTTCCTTTCTTTCTGCATGGATTCTCTCCGGGTTCCTCCCAACACCAAAAATATGCACACACATTTCGGATGCCATCAGCCAATAGAATGCGCGTATGAAATCACATGACTGCCTACCAAAAATCCGCAATAAGGTGGTAAATGAAGATGACTAATCGTAAATATTCAGTTGGGTAGACTTGTCTGGAACAGTTTACAACCTTAAACTGGTTTAAGTCATTTGGTATGTTGAATATAAAATAACTTTATAATACTCATCATTGGATAAATCTAACCATTTAATTTATGTCTTCCATTTTTCACTTTTTTTCTCTCATTATGACAGGTGAGGCTGTACCTCACCTGCTTCCCCTGACCGCACATCACTGCTGTAAGGTGACAGAGCTACCTACTATGCAAGTGTGTTGCCTGTGAAATTACAATATGATATTAATACCAAACAATTCTACTTTACATTAAATTGATCAAACGCTCAGACCAGGCTCGGTGAAGAACTGAGAAATGTTGGACGCAAACCAAGAAGCATTTCCCAGATTGGCTCCAAGTTTAGAATTGGTTGCTGGGACTAAAGTACTGCTGACTAGAACTTAAAGCAAAACTTTGCATGTAATTTCTGTAGCATTTATTTACTCTTATGTAGCTGGCCTTGAAGAATATAATCTATCCCCCTTACCAAGGAAGTTGGTGTAACACATCCAGGGGTTCTGCAAGTATTCATGTCTTGCTGATTGAAACATTGTGGCTCATCCTGTCATTATTCACCTCATAAATTCATTTACTTTGACTGTGGCAGATGAATAACAACCCTCCTTTATAAACCACTTTGCAGTTTTATGCATCCATGATAAAGATTATCGCCTGTTAGCCCTCTGAACTGTGACAATGCTTGCTTTTTCCTTGACATGGCTGCAAAAGGGAGTCTCATTGAAATGAGTCTGAACCCTCTTGTGTGGAAACAAGTCAATATCAATGTGACAGAAACTTCAAGTCTCAACATGCTTTACAAAAGAAAGTCCTCTAAGAGTGGTGGAGGTCAGATTTTAGTTGGGGGTCAGGAGATGAGAGTGTGTTCTGTGTTGGTCAAAATGTCACAGCTCTTTCCTAAATTCAGATATGCTGATTTGTGTTGTGCATGCTTTAGAAGAGTTTTCTTTCTTAGTAAGCCTTGAAATGTCCACGTTTTGCAACAAAACAGAGCATATAAGGATGACACAAGCATTCAGAACTGACAAGTTGGAGTGACAATGCTTTGCCCACACACAACCTCATCAACGACTTAAGATAACTGCTGTAGACATACTCGGTTGTTCTTTGGTGGGTACACTTTACCTGACAATTGAATTACTGGACAAACAAGTGTATCTGAATATCTTATCATAAGCTTCCAGATTCCATTCAACTTTTTTAGCTTGGACAGTTGATCAACTATCTTTCAGTTCATCATGCCTGTCTATGGTCATGTGCCTTTATGT